>NC_084570.2:720000-802500 GCF_033978685.3 Nerophis lumbriciformis | reverse complement strand
AGTTAAACTAACAGAACATAACGAAAACATGATCCGGACCAAGGATCATGACACAAAATAATAGAATGATAAATGACACAAAGTTTTACTGCATATGTCAGCAGACTAGACTGATTTGGTATGTCGATGCTACCAAAACACAGTTTTATTTAGAAAAGTATCGAAAAGTACCGAAAAGTATCGAAATAATTTTAGTACCGGTACCAAAATATTTGTACACTGCAAAAAGTCAGTGTTCAAAAACAAGAAAAAAAAATACAAAAATGAGGGGTATTTTATTTGAACTAAGCAAAATTATCTGCCAATAGAACAAGACAATTTGGCTTGTCAAGACTTTCCAAAACAAGCAAAATTAGCTAACTTCAGTGAACCCAAAAATACCTTAAAATAAGTATATTCTCACTAATAACAAGTGCACTTTTCTTGGTAGAAAAAAAAGAGACCTTTTTTGCTCAATATGTTGAAAAATATTCTTAAATGAAGTAAATGCTAGTGCCATTATCTTGACATAATGATATGCGCTCGGCATTACATTTCTTGAAACCAGCAAACTTATACTAAAAACTAATTTATTGTTCTTAATGGAAAGGCAACAAGGCAAGCGCTTGTTACTCTCGGGGTCTACTAGCCGCTCAGGCAAATCATTTTGTCTAAAAATGCATTTTTCCATGGATAACATGACATCATCGCACCAAGTGCGTGCTTTTTCAGTCAATTAGTGCGCATATATACAGCCCGGCCCCCGGCCAAATTTTTTTTAATTGTAATTTTGAGGAATTTATCTGAATGTGCATGAACTATTTCTGTTCAAAATTGTTAGAAATGTTAAATGTTTAAATATTAACTGTCAGTTTACTGTACTGTGCCAACTGTACTACTATATGAGTACCTATTTTCTATTGTTTCATTGAAAATAAAACAGCAAAGTCAAATTGTCTGTCATCTGTTTTAATTATGAGACACAATTGTGTCAAAATCATGATTTTTTTTTTTCAGGCTTGAAATAAGAAATGATTACTTTAAAAAAGTAGTTTTATACTTGTGAGTGTTGATGACACAGCTTTGCAACAGTTGATATTCTAGTTTCAAGCATGTTTTACTCAATATAGGTCATCAAATCTCAGCAACAAGCTGTAATATCTTACTGAGATCATTTAGGACCAAAACCCTTAAAACAAGTAAATCACTCTAACATAAAATTGTCATGATCCGTGGTCCGGATCATGTTTTGTTTAGTTATGTTTGGTTAGTTTTGGACTCCTTTTGTTGT
Source organism: Nerophis lumbriciformis (assembly GCF_033978685.3). Taxonomy (NCBI): domain Eukaryota; kingdom Metazoa; phylum Chordata; class Actinopteri; order Syngnathiformes; family Syngnathidae; genus Nerophis; species Nerophis lumbriciformis. The sequence continues at coordinate 801,230 of NC_084570.2, read as the reverse complement.
TACTCGTGCACCTGTGAGTTTGTTTCGTCACCATGGTTACTTGATTTTCACCTGCCTTGCACGCGCACCTGTTGCTCATCAGAGACTCTATTTAAGCCTACCTTTGTTTGTCACTCATTCTGCCTTCGTTGTGTTTGCTCCATGCAAGTTGTCACGTAAGTTTTTGAGTTCCCTGTCTTTTGCCTTTGCTAAGTTTAGCCTTAGCTTCCCGTGCGTTTGGCACGCTTTTCTTTAGCTTGTTTTCTGTTTTTTTATGAGAAATAAATAACTTCCTACCTTTACGCTGTCGTCCGGAGCCGTTCTTGCGTTGGAAGAACAACCCCGCAGCAGACTGCGACCCCCACATGACAAAAATCTGCTTAGTGAGAAGAATGATCTTATCAGAGAGAAAATAAGCAAATATCACCCTTATTTGAGATATTTCATCTTACTTAGATTTCACTTTTTGCAGTGTATCCGGACAACACTCGCGCCAACTATTCTATTTGTGGGTTTTACGATTAAAAAAAAAAAAATAATTGCACTGCACTTTCGGCGATCACTTGAAAATGCCCACATCGCTGCTCTGTCGGGCTAAAATGACGATACCATCGATTTGATTTAAAATCACTTCCTTCGAGTTCGCAGAGGGTCAAGAATAAAACTCGCGGAACAAACTCAAATGTACACGAGTGTTGAGTCAGAGACTTTTTTTTTTTTTTTTTTTTTTCCCCCGTCGCCATATAGATTTTTATGTCAGGCCCGGCATCTGGGCAGTGGAGGGGAGCTGGGTTGTCCCGTGGCGGCGGCTTGAGGCCATTTCACGGTCTCTGGTCCTCATTTGTCATTGGGCGTTGTTAAATATGGGTAGGCAAATGCACGCTGACACGAGATGGGGAGCCGATCGAAAGCAATTAGCCGGCTTTTTGCTATGAAAATCTCCTCACGAAAGAAAGACTCGGGGGGGGCTTAAGCACTCACACTGAGTCGGTCTCCTCCCTGGAGGGGCGAGTCTTTGTGCAACAGGTTGTAGTCGCAGATCCTGTTGCCGTCCTTCTCCCGGTGAGGGAACATCTCACGCTGGTAGAAGTCCATGATGGAGGGGGAACTGTCCATGCTGCCGCTCCTCAGTGTCTTCCCGCTCTGCTCGACTGCTGTGGGGGATGGAAACTATGAAGCTATGTAGTCTGGATTTTGCAGAATAACTTCATGCAGACAGAATATAGACTTCAATAATGGTCTATAATGTTGCCAATACATTGTTTACAGTGTCTCTCTTATTGCATGTACAAACCCCGTTTCCATATGAGTTGGGAAATTGTGTTAGATGTAAATATAAACGGAATACAATGACTTGCAAATCATTTTCAACCCATATTCAGTTGAATATGCTACAAAGACAACATATTTGATGTTCAAATTCATAAACTTTATTTTTTTTTGCAAATAATCATTAACTGTCAAAGTAGTTGGGAAAAGGGCATGTTCACCACTGTGTTACATGGCCTTTCCTTTTAACAACACTCAGTAAACGTTTGGGAACTGAGGAGACACATTTTTGAAGCTTCTCAGGTGGAATTCTTTCCCATTCTTGCTTGATGTACAGCTTAAGTTGTTCAACAGTCCGGGGGTCTCCGTTGTGCTATTTTAGGCTTCATAATGCACCACACATTTTCAATGGGAGACAGGTCTGGACTACAGGCAGGCCAGTCTAGTACCCGCACTATTTTACTATGAAGCCACGTTGATGTAACACAAGGCTTGGCATTGCCTTGCTGAAATAAGCAGGGGCGTCCATGGTAACGTTGCTTGGATGGCAACATATGTTGCTCCAAAACCTGTATGTACCTTTCAGCATTAATGGTGCCTTCACAGATGTGTAAGTTACCCATGTCTTGGGCACTAATACACCCCCATACCATCACACATGCTGCCTTTTACACTTTGCGCCTATAACAATCCGGATGGTTCTTTTCCTCTTTGGTCCGGAGGACACGACGTCCACAGTTTCCAAAAAAAATTTGAAATGTGGACTCGTCAGACCACAGAACACCTTTCCACTTTGTATCAGTCCATCTTAGATGAGCTCAGGCCCAGCAAAGCCGACGGCGTTTCTGGGTGTTGTTGATAAACGGTTTTCGCCTTGCATAGGAGAGTTTTAACTTGCACTTACAGATGTAGCGACCAACTGTAGTTACTGACAGTGGGTTTCTGAAGTGTTCCTGAGCCCATGTGGTGATATCCTTTACACACTGATGTGGCTTGTTGATGCAGTACAGCCTGAGGGATCGAAGGTCACGGGCTTAGCTGCTTACGTGCAGTGATTTCTCCAGATCCTCTGAACCCTTTGATGGTATTACGGAGCGTAGATGGTGAAATCCCTAAATTCCTTGCAATAGCTGGTTGAGAAAGGTTTTTCTTAAACTGTTCAACAATTTGCTCACGCATTTGTTGACAAAGTGGTGACCCTCGCCCCATCCTTGTTTGTGAATGACTGAGCATTTCATGGAATCTACTTTTATACCCAATCATGGCACCCACCTGTTCCCAATTTGCCTGTTCACCTGTGGGATGTTCCAAATAAGTGTTTGATGAGCATTCCTCAACTTTATCAGTATTTATTGCCACCTTTCCCAACTTCTTTGTCACGTGTTGCTGGCATCAAATTCTAAAGTTAATGATTATTTGCAAAAAAAAAAATGTTTATGAGTTTGAACATCAAATATGTTGTCTTTGTAGCATATTCAATTGAATATGGGTTGAAAATGATTTGCAAATCATTGTATTCCGTTTATATTTACATCTAACACAATTTCCCAACTCATATGGAAACAGGGTTTGTAGGTATTTTTGTATACTGGAGCTAGGGCTGGGCGATATATGGAATATACTCGATACATCGCGGGTTTGTCTCTGTGCGATATAGAAAATGACTATATCGTGATATTCGAGTATACGTTCTCACGCAGTTGCTTTTAGCTGCGGGCATTAAACTGCACGCGTTGCTCCCTGGCATAAAACACGTCTTTCTGTGGCAGCATCAAGGAAAGTTGTACATGTAAACAAACTACGGTGCGTTCAAGGACTTCCGAAATTAGGACAAAACGGCATGCGCCAAATACTCTCATCAGTGAAGCATGTTTAGTATAAATAGTGGGATTTCTAACAATTAGGAAGGTATGTGTCATGTTTGTCCTCCTACAGAAACCGTATTAAAGCAAAAAACATATTTTTTTCCCTCACCTTTTCCATTTTCATACATTTTTGAAAAAGCTCCAGGGGGCCACGAGGGCGGCGCTAAAGAGCCCATTGTGGCTTGAAAGCCGCGCGTTGCAGACCCCCGAGTTAAAGGTTCTAAAGCAGTGGTTCTTAACCTTGTTGGAGGTACCGAACCCCACCAGTTTCATATGCGCATTCTTTAGTGAAAAATAAAATGTTTTTTTTCTCTAATTCAAGACAAAGTTATATGTTTTTGGTAACACTTTAGTATGGGGAACATATTCTAAGTTACTAAGTAATTTAGAGTTATTTGGTTAGGGTTAGGGTTAGAGCAGGCCTGGGCAATTATTTTGACTCTGAGGCCACATTTTAGAGAAAGACATGCGTCTGGGGGCCAGTATATCTATTTTTAGGAACACTAATACAAAACCTCACAATAAAGTCTGATTGAATACTAAAAACGTTGCGACAGACCGCCTTAAAAAACGTAATAGAATTTCACATTTTTATACGAACGATAAAACACTGAATATTGACAAAATATGAACGTCACACCACCTTCGAATCGACATATTTGACAATCAAGTGAAACGCAACAAAAATGCAACAAACAGTTTAATATTGTCACACCGCGGTGAGGGAAGTCTTGTCTTGGGTTTTTCTGTCTTGTGATTTGCATGTTTTAGTTTGAAAAGTAACTCCTCTCGTTTCAGGTCACTTGCCCTTCCTTTTGTGTCATCAGTCTGACGTCATCCCGGTTCCCTGATTGTTTCCACCTGTTCCCTATTACCCTCATGTGTCTTATAAGCCCACTCCTCCCTTTGTTCTGTGCCAGATTGTTTCGTTTATTCGTGCTCTCTAGCATCCATGCCCATGTCCATGCCTTGTCTTGCCTTGCCTCGTCTTGTGCTTATGTTCTTTGATTCTGAATCCCTTCGTTGCTATTTTGAGTTTTCCTTTCTTCCTCCTCAGCAGAGTGATTTTTTGTTATTTAGTTTATTCAGCCGAAGTGGTAAGTTTCAGTTATTTTTCATTCTTTCCTCACATTTTTGAGTGACAATTTTTGTTAATACTTTATTAGATTAGATAGTATAGAATTTTTCATAGCTGTTGTTTCTTCCTCCTGTTGGAGCGTTTTTTGTTTATACATTTTATAGCATATATTAATTATAGTTTGTCTTTGCTTTTGTGTTTTCCTCCGTTCGGAGCGATTTTTGGTTGTTCCTATTTTTTTTTGGAACCTTTTTTGCCGGTTAGTTTTTGGTTAAAATAGATATTGCAATCCTTGACTTTGGAGGTGAAAAGGAAGCTGTCAAAATAAAAGCCTGTCTAAGTTCCCTACTCTGCATCTGAGTCCTATCCTTTTACCAAGCCCTGACAAATATGAACGCGGAAGGTACAAAAAAACCCCACCTACAATCTGATATTTGCTGAATTTCCCCCAGGGATCACTAAAGAACTTTATATTCTATTCTATTCTATTCAATATATCACTAAGCTTTAGAACATTGTTGTGAAAATCTCCTTCCGCGTCTGTGGAAACGCCCACACTGCTTGGTGCCTCGTCTGAGCTGCTGTGACGTAGATGACCATAGTAACTAATTAGATGACCATAGTAACTAATTAGATTACCATAGTAACTGGTATATCATCCATAAGCGCAGATTCCAACCATTGAAATACTTAGTATAGTTCAAGACTTACGGTCATTAGAAAACATGACTGCACATCATAATGGCAGCTACACTTTCCGTCTTAAAGTTCTATAAAAAAATTATTTGGGAATGTGCGGCGGGCCAGATTGAAAAGCTTAACGGGCCGCATGCGGACCCCGGGCCTTAATTTGCCCAGATCTGGGTTAGAGGGTTAGGGCCGTGGTTAGAGGGTTAGGGTTATAATAAGGCCATGCCGAATAAGGCATTAATAAGTACTTAATAATGACTAGTTAAGAGCCAATATGTTACTAATTTGCATGTTAATAAGCAACTAATTAATGGTGAATATGTTCCCCATACTAAAGTGTTACCATGTTTTTTTACTGGTGCATAAAATGAAGCGTGCATGAACATCACCTTGTTCAAAGAACAAAACCAACACAACTCACAACAAATTACACACCTGCAAATCAGTGTGACTTCTGCTGTTACCATATCCGTAATACGCCGACAGGGAGAAGTTTTTATTTACACGATGAGTCGGGTCTGTCTTGACCTCCGCCGAACCCCTGAGCCCGACTCACCGAACCCCTAGGGTTCCATCGAACCCAGGTTAAGAACCGCTGTTCTAAAGTGTTTTCAATAAGAAATATTGTGTTGATATTGTTACACAATCAATAGCACTCAACATAAATACATTGAAAAATGTACAGTTACAGTTTGTAATACATGTGATCGGTATTGGTATCTGGTAAAACCCTGATTGTATCATCCCTACTTAGAATATATTTAAATCAAAGAATAAACATGAGGTACCTAACTCGTGGAGTTTGTCTACCAGACGAGGGAACACTGTACCATCAGTCAACTGCATCCTGGTGAACTCGCACTAGTAGGAACTCTGCGAAACTCTATTTTTCATAGTCGGAGGTCTGATCGACTTCCTTGGATTTTCAAATGCAACCTTGGCCCTGTCAGAGAGGCGCCTCACCTGAGTCGTCTGTTTGGCAGTGGCTGAGCCGCGACCTTTGCAGCGGGGTCAGGGCGCTCCTGGGTCTCTCCGGTTCTGTTTCCGTGTCGCTGCCGCTGTCGCTGCCTGAATACGTGCGCACTAGCACGGCTCTCTCCTTGAAAAACAAAATAATAATGTTAAAGTTAAAGGGGAACATTATCACCAGACCTATGTAAGCGTCAATATATACCTTGATGTTGCAGAAAAAAGACCATATATTTTTTTAACCGATTTCCGAACTCTAAATGGGTGAATTTTGGCGAATTAAACGCCTTTCTATTATTCACTCTCAGAAGCAATCCGCAATTTTCTCAAACACCGAGTCAAATCAGCTCTGTTGTTGTCCGTTTTTTTCGACTGTTTTCCGTACCTTGGAGACATCATGCCTCGTCGGTGTGTTGTCGGAGGGTGTAACAACATGAACAGGGACGGATTGAAGTTGCACCAGTGGCCCAAAGACGCGAAAGTGGCAAGAAATTGGACGTTTGTTCCGCACACTTTACCGACGAAAGCTATGCTACGACAGAGATGGCAAGAATGTGTGGATATCCTGCGACACTCAAAGCAGATGCATTTCCAACCATAAAGTCAAAGAAATCTGCCGCCAGACCCCCATTGAATCTGCCGGAGTGTGTGAGCAATTCAGGGACAAAGGTCCTCGGTAGCACGGCAAGCAATGGCGGCAGTTTGTTCCCGCAGACGAGCGAGCTAAACCCCCTGGATGTCTTGGCTCACACCGTCCCTTATGCCACCGAAGATGATCAAGAGAAGAATATCGACCCTAGCTTCCCTGGCCTGCTGACATCAACTCCAAAACTGAACAGATCAGCTTTCAGGAAAAGAGAGCGGATGAGGGTATGTCTACAGAATATATTAATTGATGAAGACTGGGCTGTCTGCACTCTCAAAGTGCATGTTGTTGCCAAATGTATTTCATATGCTGTAAACCTAGTTCATAGTTGTTAGTTTCCTTTAATGCCAAACAAACACATACCAATCGTTGGTTAGAAGGCGATCGCTGAATTCGTCCTCGCTTTCTCCCGTGTCGCTGGCTGTCGTGTCGTTTTCGTCGGTTTCGCTTGCATACGGTTCAAACCGATATGGCTCAATAGCTTCAGTTTCTTCTTCAATTTGGTTTTCGCTACCTGCCTCCACACTACAACCATCCGTTTCAATACATGCGTAATCTGTTGAATCGCTTAAGCCGCTGAAATCCGAGTCTGAATCCGAGCTAATGTCGCTATAGCTTGCTGTTCTATGCGCCATGTTTGTTTGTGTTGGCATCACTATGTGACGTCACAGGAAAATGGACGGGTGTATATAACGATGGTTAAAATCAGGCACTTTGAAGCTTTTTTTAGGGATATTGCGTGATGGGTAAAATTTAAAAAAAAAAATTTAAAAAAAAAATAAGCCACTGGGAACTGATTTTTAATGTTTTAACCCTTCTGAAATTGTGATAATGTTCCCCTTTAAAAGTTAAAAGTTAAAGTACCAATGATTGTCACACACGCACACTAGTTGTGGTGAAATTAACCTCTGCAATTGACCCATCCCTCTTGTTCGCCCCCCAGGGGGTGAAGGGAGCAGTGAGCAGCAGCGGTGGCCGCGCCCGGGAATCATTTTCTGTGATTTAACCCCCAATTCCAACCCTTGAGTGCCAAGCAGGGAGGTAATGGGTCCCATTTTTTTTAATAGTCTTTGGTATGACTCGGCCAGGGTTTGAACATGCCGATCTCAGGTTCGGACACTCTAACCACAAGGCCACTGAGCAGGTCAAAACAGGTTAAAAACTTTGCATAAACAATATTCTAAAGTTGAGTTTTTAGTTCTGATCTTGCTGAAAGACAATTACAATTACAGAAATCCTTCCAGTAAAAAAATCAGTCTTGGCAGAGGTCTGTACTCTGTTCTACTGTTAACATAACAATACCAGCATTAGTCTACTTGGTCGTCGAATGTAGTATTACTCACAGTATTATCGACATCACTCAGACAATGTGTCTTTTTTTAGAGTCTTGGTTCTGTTTAAGGTTATTTCCTTACATAAGAAAGTGGTAAAAGTCTTTGTTCTTCAACATTGTCCAATACCTGCTTAATTGTGTGCGCTGCAAACAAGGGTCTGGGTTAACCCTAACATCATTCTGAGACTAACTTACAACAGGAATGTCATCCTTCTTCCCAGTTTCATCCTCCTTGGGTTCAGAGAACGACGAGCTTCCGCTAGGTGGGCCAAACAGACTCAGCCTCTTGGTCTTGCTCGCACCTGCAAGTCCAAAGAGTTGTGGGTTTTGAGGTTGAACAGGTTCAGGTCATAATCAAGCAACAGTTACGTCCAATGAACTAAAGCCAAGAAATAGCGAGGCTGGAGGAGCTTTAGGATCTTTATGGCAGGCACATTGTAGATGTTTGATCTACTTGCTGCACGCTAAACTTCTTGAGAAAATCTAGTCTTCAGTCTGTTAACGTTGTTGCCAGATGCTTAAGTGTCCAAATAAGACAAGTATACAATCTCAGCTGCACAACCCTAAGAGCTTATGAGTGTGTTGAAATTGCAGATATCAAGTCTTTCATTTATCCTTTGGAAGATGCCCAATTGAGATGAATACAGTAGTAGTCAAAAGTTGACATACATTTGTAAAGAACATAATGTCATGGATGTCTTGAGTTTCCAATAATTTCTACAACTCTTATTGTTTTGTGATAGAGTGAAGTTTGGTTCTTTTAAGAATGTATTATGGGTCTACTGAAAATGTGACCAAATCTGCTGGGTCAAAAGTATACATACAGCAATGTTAATATTTGCTTACATGTCCCTTGGCAAGTTTCACTGCAATAAGGCGCTTTTGGTAGCCATCCACAAGCTTCTGGTAAGCTTCTGGATGAGTTTTTGACCACTCCTCTTGACAAAATTGGTGCAGTTCAGCTAAATTTGTTGGTTTTCTGACATGGACTGGTTTCTTCAGCATTCTCTTTGGGAAGGCCATTCTAAAACCTTAGTTCTAACCTGATTTAGCCCTTCCTTTACCACGTTTGACGTGTGTTTGGGGTCATTGTCCTGTTGGAATACCCAACTGCGCCCAAGACCCAACCTCCGGGCTGATGGTTGTCCTGAAGAATTTGGAGGTAATCCTCCTTTTTCATTGTCCCATTTACTCTCTGTAAAGCACCAGTTCCATTGGCAGCAAAACAGGCCCAGAGCACAATACTACCACCACCATTCTTGACGGTAGGTTTGGTGTTCCTAGCATCAAAGGCCTCACCTTTTCTCCTCCAAACATATTGCTGGGTATTGTGGCCAAACAGCGCAATTTTTGTTTCATCTGACACCACATGGACACAGATAAGACCTTCTGGAGGAAAGTTCTGTGGTAAGATGAAACAAAAACTCTATCACAGAAAATAAGAGTTGTAGAAATGATTGGAAACTCAAGACAGCCATGACATTATGTTCTCTACAAGTGTATATATAACTGTTGACCACGACTGTAACTCTGTACGTGCATTGAAAGGTCTAAAGTACCACAGCAGAGTAGAGATATCCAATTGATTGATTGATTGATTGAGACTTTTATTAGTAGATTGCACAGTACAGTACAAATTCCGTACAATTGACCACTAAATGGTAACACCCCAATAAGTTTTTCAACTTGTTTAAGTCGGGGTTTACGTAATCAATTCACATATTTACAATCCGCGAAGTATGTGAAAATACCGTCGAAAAGGTCACAAAATGCCACAAATTCAATAAGCCATTTTTAATATTCTGCTCTAAACACCTTCGGTAATTTCCGTAGATTCTACGTCACTGGAGTAACACTCTGACCATGTTATTAGATCAGCCACACTGGAAATATGCGAAAATTTGAAAGCCATCATTCTCAATCCTTATATGTAAGACAAGAACACATATGCTTGGCTTTTTTATGCATTCGAAATCATAAATAAATAGCTAACAAATGAGTCAACAGATCGAGGGTCCTCCGTTGAGCCCATCATAGCCTCTCTAAAATCATCCAGAAACCGCCAACAATACTCCATTTACATGTTGTGACCTGGAAATTAACCACATATGAGTGATATTGTTATTATAAGTGCTAACGCAGACAGACAGCGAGCTAATGCTAGCTTACGCTGCTGTTGTTGACACATTATAAGACGGCGGCGGCTTCTGCTTCATCTCAAACTTGCTAAAAGTCAATTCTAGATTGTAATTCATGCAGGTCGACTTTTACATCCCAGAGGTGAAGAAAAAGGCAAATTAAAGATGCTTGTTGCAGCAACTTCGTAAGGATTCCGATTGAATCTTCATCTAAACGGAATTATGTTAGGGTACCATCGGTCGAAATCCCAGCGAAAGTGGGAATATTACAGTAAATATTTGTTTTATTATGGTTTAATATGGTTAGTTTGTATTTTTTAGCTCCTAGCAAAGCTGCGGATGTTAGTGTCACAGTGAAGCCGCATCCGGGTAGCAGCTTCAATGTTCATTAATGCTCATCCTCTTTGTGTTCAGGCTCAAAAATATAAGGTCCTGGATCATCCATCCATCCATTTTCTACCGCTTATTCCCTTTTGGGGTCGCGGGGGGCGCTGGAGCCTATCTCACCTACAATCGGGCGGAAGGCGGTGTACATCCTGGACAAGTCGCCACCTCATCGCAGGGCCAACACAGATAGACAGACAACATTTACACTCACATTCACACACTAGGGCCAATTTAGTGTTGCCAATCAACCTATCCCCAGGTGCATGTCTTTGGAGGTGGGAGGAAGCCGGAGTACCCGGAGGGAACCCACGCAGTCACGGGGAGAACATGCAAACTCCATACAGAAAAATCCCGAGCCCGGGATTGAACCCAAAATTACTCAGGTCCTGGATCATAATTTTCCCAAAGTAATCGTTGTTGGCTCTCTTAAAGTCTGCTTGATTACCATTGTTGATGATAGGGAAGTTATCTTTGGTTCCTAGTGTGCCATCACGCGATCACAGGACTGGCCTCCTCGTTATCTCTCAAAGGGGCTCAAGAATCTCTGTGAGATTGATACTATTTCGATAATATCTTTTTATCATAAATCAGATATATAAATATAATAGCTTCAATATAGAGGCAACTTGTCTTTCCACTCTATAGTAGAGTGGAAATGAGTGAGACGAAGCAGAAGCAGCCGTGGGCTCAGTTTGTCAACAATAGCAGCATTAGCTAGCATTAGCTCACTGCTATCAATGCGCCGTTAAAATAGTCCGTCTGCGTTAGCACTTATAATAACAATATCACTCTGTGAGGAGGCGTGGCCGGCAGACCCGCAGCGAGGCGGGGCACGCCGGGGCCGACTCCGAGATGTAGGCGAGGAGGCATGGCCGGCGGACCCGCAGCGAGGCGGGGCGCTGGGACCGGCTCCGAAATGGACATCAGGTGCGTGGATCACCCAGCTGGGCGCAATTCTGTAATCCCCTTGTCACTGTGTAAAAAGGCAGCAGCAGAGGATGACGGGGCAGAAGGTGGCAGAGAACCAGCGGATGAATAGCGAAAGCGACCGAGAGCGAGAGGCAGACGACGACGTGGAGCTGAAAAGCGACCCAGCGAAAGACGAAGCTTTATTTCGGAAAATAAAACGAAGTCAGAAACTACCCGCCGTCATTTCTGTCTTTGGTGGTCAGAGGAACCCGGAAGAAATAGTCCTGTTACACACTCATATTTGGGTAATTTTCAGGTCACGACATGTAAATGGAGTATTGTTAACGCTTTCTGGATGTTTTTAGAGAGCGTATAATGAGTGCAACGGAGGACCTTTGATCTGTTGACTCATTTGTTAGCTATTTATTTACGATTTGGAATGCATACAAAAAGCCAAGCATATGTGTTCTTGTCTTACATAAGTATTGTGAATGACTAACACCACAGCGCTTTCCAATATTTTTTGCACATTTTCAGTATGACTGCTCTAATAACATGGTCAGAGTGCAGAAGAAGAAGCATTACTACCGTGACGTCAATCTCTGAAAATAGCTTTCGGAGCGGAATATTCAATATAGCTGACTGAATTTGTGGCATTTTGTGATGTCTAAACGCTGTCCTCACATACTTTGAGAATTGCACATACAGCATACTTGCCAACCTTGAGACCTCCGATTTCGGGAGGTGGGGGGAGGGGGGTGGGGTGGGCGCGGTCGGGGTGGGAGGGGGGCGTGGTTAGGGGCGTGGCTAAAAGGGGAGGAGTATATTTACAGCTAGAATTCATCAAGTCAAGTATTTCATAGATTATATATATATATATATATATATATATATATATATATACCGTATTTTCCGCACCATAAGGCGCCCTGGGTTAAAAGCCGCCCCTTCAATGAACGGCATATTTCAAAACTTTGTCCACCTATAAGCCGCCCGGTGTTGTAAGCCGCATCTAACTGCGCTAAAGGAATGTCAAAAAAACAGTCAGATAGGTCAGTCAAACTTTAATAATATATTAAAAACCAGCGTTCTAACAACTCTGTTCACTCCCAAAATGTACGCAAATGTGCAATCACAAACATACGTATATCAACATGGACAGACAGAGCTGCGTGAAAAAAGCCACCCGGCCTCTTCGCGTAAACTTAAACTTCCCTTAACCACTCGCTCATCTTTTCTTCATCCATCCCTTCGAGTTAGCTTTTATGATGACGCCGGCTGGAAAGGTCTCTTTTGGCAAGGTCTTCCTTTTGAATATCACCATGGGTGGAAGTTTCTGGCCATTAGCATGGCAAGCTAGAACCACAGTGAAGGATGACTTCTCATTCCCTGTGGTGCGAATATTCACCGTACGTGCTCCCGTTGTATCCACAGTGCGGTTCACAGGAATATCAGTTGCTGTGAAATAGTAATCCGTGTGCGGATGGAGAGATTGTGTCTTTTCATGAACCGGATCCCTGACGCTTAGTAGGAGCCATTTTGTGGTCTTTACAGATGTAAACACACAAAGGAAATGAAACGTACGGTGATATCCGCGCGCTTTTTCTTCTTCTACGCGGGCGGGTGGTTGCTTACAGTAGAAGAAGAAGCGCTTCCTGTTCTATGGGGGCGGGTGCTTACCTTGGCGGTTGCTTGCGTAGAAGAAGAAGCGCTTCCTGTTCTACCGGGAAAAAAGATGGCGGCTGTTTACCGAAGTTGCGAGATCGAAACTTTATGAAAATGAATCGTAATATTAATCCATATATAAAGCGCACCGGGTTAAAAGCCGCACTGTCAGCTTTTGAGTAAATTTGTGGTTTTTAGGTGCGGCTAATAGTGCGGAAAATACGGTATATATATATATATATATATATATATATAAGAAATACTTGACGTTCAGTGAATTCTAGCTATATATATATATATATATATATATATATATATATATATATATATATACATATGTATTTTATGATATATATATATTTATTTTATTATATATATATATATATATATATATATATATATATATATATATATATATATATATATATATATATATAAAATAAATTAAATACTTGAATTTCAGTGTTCAATTATTTACACTTATACACACACATAACACTCATCTACTCATTGTTGAGTTAAGGGTTGAATTGTCCATCCTTGTTCTATTCTTTGTCACTATTTTTCGAACCATGCTGAACACCTCTGATGATGCATTCTGTGTGGCACGCACAAAAGTGCTTTCATCAAATGCACTAGATGGCAGTATTGTCCTGTTTAAGAGTGTCACAACATTGCTGTTTACGGCTTTACGGTTTACAAAAACGTGACTGCTGTTGTTGTGTGTTGTTGCCGCGCTGGGAGGACGTTAATGAAACTGCCTAACAATAAACCCACATAAGAAACCAAGAACTCGCCCTCCATCATTCTACAGTTATAACGTTATTGGGCAGGTATGCTGTTTATGTTGGGTTTTCAGGAGAGGCGCTGAATTTCGGGAGTCTCCCGGAAAATCCGGGAGGGTTGGCAAGTATGACATACAGTTGGATACGGTTTAATGGATACGATGGAACACAAAGAAGCATATAAAGTCAACTTGTTTTTCCACTCTACTGGTACTTGAAGGCAGTGAAACTAAGTTGAGCATGACTAAAGAAGTGTAGATTTTTGATTAAATATATCAATGGAAGAGGTAACTTACGAGCCAGCTGGGGCAAACGAGTCTGGGCGTCCAAGGCGTCAACACTGTGGGTAACGGACGGGTCGGACAGGGAGTGACCCAAGCTGGAACGAGCATGCAGGTGGGTGTTGGGAGGGGAAGGCACTTTGACACTGGATTGTGAGGAGTCGGTTGGATGGGAGGTCGGGCCTGCTCGGAACTCGGCAGTCACCCCATTCGGGCTAGACTCCGACTTGGGGAAATGGCGACCGCTGGCCCGAGTGACAGAGTCAGGGAGAGGAAAGGTGCCGATCCCGCTGTCGAGCGTTCTCATCTGACACCCGGAGCCTAAAGTGACAAGGAAAGGAGTGTGACATCTGGGGAAGCTGGGGTCAACACACAGGATGCGGAACAAGGGCTTCACACACAACGGAAGGGCTGGTGAGAGTACAAGGCGTCTGCAGAAGTTTCCGCCGTCGGTGCAAAGGAGAGAGAAAAAACATTTGGACCATGTTAATATCCAAATAATTAATGAATCATTTCCCGATCCTGGAGTATAAACCGGCAGGACTTGAGTAGACAATGGAGAAATTTGGTCAGGGCTTACAGCAGTGGTGTGCCGTCAAAGCCAGCTAGGCCTTCTCTGCTGGTCTAACATAACCAGAAGTCATGATCATAATTAAAGATAAAATATTTTTTTAATTTACTTATCCAATCAGAATTCAGGTAGCTTATGTTGCCATGCTGTACAAAATCTGCCCAGGGACTTCAGAATCAACAATGCGGGCATCCGTGCACTGTAAATGAACGGGGACATACAGTTGATGGACAGTTACGATAGCCAATCAGATCATGAGTTGTTGTCAGTAAGGCCTTCTAGCTGGCCTCACCTTGAACGTGACATTTAGGCGTCCTGTGATTGGCTACTCATCGGGACCGTTAGCGGATGAATTTGAGAACACAGAGTTGATAGACAGTTGCGATAGCCAATCAAATCACAACTTGTTGACAGTAGCCTATCTAGGTAGCCTGATGTAAACGAGACTGTGATTGGACACTCACTTGTCATTCCAAAGTGAGTATCCAATCACAAGTTTCAATTTAGCAGGAAGCGGGAAGTGTGCAAAGAATTACCTCTTACATACAATACTGAAATGCTCTCACATAAACAACTGACATCTTTTTCTCACACACACACACTACTGAAACACTCTTATACACACTACTGAAACACTCTTACATACACTACTGAAATGCTCTCACATAAACAACTGAAATCTTTTTCTATCATACACACTACTGAAACACTCTTATACACACTACTGAAACACTCTTATACACACTACTGAAATGCTCTCACATAAACAACTGAAATCTTTTTCTAACACACACACTACTGAAACACTCTTATGCACACTACTAAAACACTCTTATACACACTACTGAAATGCTCTCACATAAACAACTGAAATCTTTTTCTAACACACACACTACTGAAACACTCTTATACACACTACTGAAATGCTCTTACATACGTTACTGAAATGCTCTCACATAAACAACTAAAATGTTTTTCTCTCACACACCCTACTGAAACACTCTTATACACACTGCTGAAACACTCTTACATACACGACTGAAATGCTCTCACATAAACAAATGAAATAATTTTCTCACACACACACTACTGAAACTCTTATACACTACTGAAATACTCTCACATAAACAACAGAAATCTTTTTCTCACACACACGCACACACACACACTACTGAAACACTCTTATACACACTACTGAAATGCCCTCACATAAACAACTGAAATCTTTTTCTCACACACACACACACTATTGAACCACTGTTATACACACTACTGAAACACTCTTATACACACTACTGAAATACTCTTATACACACTACTGAAATGCTCTCACATAAACAACTGAAATCTTTTTCTCACACACACACACACTATTGAAACACTCTTATACACACTACTGAAACATTCTTATACACACTACTGAAATGCTCTTACATACACTACTGAAATGCTCTCACATAAACAACTAAAATGTTTTTCTCTCACACACCCTACTGAAACACTCTTATACACACTGCTGAAACACTCTTACATACACTACTGAAATGCTCTCACATAAACAACTGAAATATTTTTCTCACACACACACTACTGAAACACTCTTATGCACACTACTGAAATACTCTCACATAAACAACTGAAATCTTTTTCTCACACACACACTACTGAAACACTCTTATACACTACTGAAATGCTCTCACATAAACAACTGAAATATTTTTCTCACACACACACACAAATGAAACACTCGTATACACACTACTGAAATGCTCTCACATAAACAACTGAAATCTTTTTCTCACACACACACTACTGAAACACTCTTATACACACTACTGAAACACTCTTATACACACTACTGAAATGCTCTTA
Source organism: Nerophis lumbriciformis (assembly GCF_033978685.3). Taxonomy (NCBI): domain Eukaryota; kingdom Metazoa; phylum Chordata; class Actinopteri; order Syngnathiformes; family Syngnathidae; genus Nerophis; species Nerophis lumbriciformis. Next base: position 784,793 of record NC_084570.2, on the reverse strand, counting down.
CATACACTACTGAAATGCTCTCACATAAACAACTAAAATGTTTTTCTCTCACACACCCTACTGAAACACTCTCATAAACACTACTGAACTCACTTGGCATACAGTATGAACCACAGCAACAAATGGACATCGTTAAGTGAACCGCCGTATGCAGACGGGAACAGACGGAACGAGGCGGTGTGGCCCGGGTCCTGGCGTCATACTAAGAACATGGCATCTGCTTATTATAACGGACATTGTCACCCCATGCAACAACAACAAAAATAACCATGGCTGAAGTCCTGTTTTGTGCACACTCTCCATCTGATATCCGCGAGCACATGCAGAACCTGCGAGATTGATTCGATGTAAACATGCACGGAGGGACAGCCAGCTTGTCGGTTGACTCACTCGAGAACACTCACTTCGCGGTGTAAAAATGCTGAATAAATAACACAAGGGGATGGCGGTGGGGAGGGGGCCCTTATATGTACCAGGGAGGGAGCACAGCCGTAGATTACTAAACTGTATAATCGAATGCCAGGCCTGACAGTTCAAAATGCTCTCTATAAGCAAACTATAACAACTTCCTCCGTAATTCCAGCCCGAGGCAACTGCAAGTGGACATAATGTAGTTTTTCATGAGCTGCTATCACGTCCAGGCTGCACGCTTGGAGGCGAGAGGAAGCTGGTGTGATGACACCTTCACTGTCTGTTGGCGAGCCTCTATTTGTTTTCCTGTATTTATTGGTTTTGTGCTCTGGAGCCTAAAAACAAGTTTCTTCGTGCTCATTTATAAGTGCTTTGTAAGTGTGTGGACTTCCCATTGTATTAGTTGATCTTGTATTCAAAGCACTGGTATGTCTTATACTTTGTAATGTAATTGATCATTGATCTGCCTCTCTGTACATTGTATTCTCTTTCTGCCAAGTATTTGATCTACATAATCTGGACTGGACCTGGTTTTTGTGTGGTGTTCGAGTCTGTGGGACCCGTTTTCATTTTTTTATTAAAAAGAAAAATGATACAATTAGTTAATTTTTCAAACTGAGACTCACTGACTTTGGCTCATTATTCTGTGAAGAACATATATCAGAATACATACCGTATTTTTCGGACTATAAGTCGCAGTTTTTTTCATAGTGTGGCCGGGGGTGCGACTTATACTCAGGCGCGACTTATGTGTGAAATTATTAACACATTTCCGTAAAATATCAAATAATTCTATTTATCTCATTCACGTAAGAGACTAGACGTATAAGATTTCATGGGATTTAGCGATTAGGAGTGACAGATTGTTTGGTAAACGTATAGCATGTTCTATATGTTATAGTTATTTGAATGATTCTTACCATAATATGTTACGTTAACATAGCAGGCACGTTCTCAGTTGGTTATTTATGCCTCATATAACGTACACTTATTCAGCCTGTTGTTATCTATTCTTTGTTTATTTTAAATTGCCTTTCAAATGTCTATTTTTGGTGTTGGGTTTTATCAACTAAATTTCCCCCAAAAATGCGACTTATACTCCAGTGCGACTTATATATGTTTTTTTTCCTTCTTTATTATGCATTTTCGGCCGGTGCGTCTTATACTCCGGAGCGACTTATACTCCGAAAATTGCGGTATTTAATGACCACACACCATACACCCCCCCCCCCCCCCCCCACACACACACACACACATTTCTATTACATATAAGATTCCCGGGTCCACTGGCTAATAGAAGTGTAGAAACTGATGTTCTGTGTACCACACACACACACACACACACACACACACACACACACACACACACACACACACACACACACACACACACACACACACACACTTGTATTTGTTACCTTCTTGAGGCCTGGGAAAAAATGTCTATCTCTTTATAACCACCTTTTCTAGATATATAAACATTAGTATTTACAACATTAATTTTATATACATACATGAGTTGGAATTTCACAAGAAAAAGGTCACAATTTCACAAGAAAAACTTATAATTTTGGCAGTTTTATAATAAAAGTCGTAATTTTATTCAACGAAAGTCGATTTTATTTTACAAGAAAAACTGAACATTTGTGCAATATTATGATAAAAGTTGGAATATTACTCAATAACAGTCGCAATAGACCTACTCAGTGGCCTAGTGGTTAGAGTGTCCGCCCTGAGATCGGTAGGTCGTGAGTTCAACCCCGGCTGACCCGTTGCCTCCCTGCTTGGCACTCAGCATTAAGGGTTGGAATTGGGGGTTAAATCACCAAAATGATTCCCGGGCGCGGCACCGCTGCTGCTCACTACTCCCCTCACCTCCCAGGGGGTGATCGGGATGGGTCAAATGCAGAGGACAAATTTCACCACACCTAGTGTGTGTGTGTGTGACAATCATTAGTACTTTAACTTTAACTTTAACTTAATTTTACAAGAACATTTTGGCAATATAATAATAATCGGATTTATGACAAAAGTCGTAATTTTACTCCAAAAAATGTCACTATTTTACCAGAACAACAAAATTGGCAATATTGTGACGAAAGTCAGAATTTTGTAGGACAAATGTCACCATTTTGCATTAAAAAGTAATAATTTTACATAAAAAAAGTAATAATATAACGAGAAAATATTGCAATATTACAGAAACAGAAAGAATAGGAGAAATTGTTCCCAATTTTATAAAGAAAAAAGTCGACGTATTGTGAGAAAAAGACTGCTTTTAGTTATTTTTTAAATGTTTTGTCTGTATTTGGTTTTTAATCTTCATTTTTTACTTCAAGTTATTACAGGATACATATTTTATTTTTTTTATTAATTTTCAGTTTTTGCAGTGCAGTCACTGAGTCACTGCGATCTGAAGGTCGGATGGCAGAGTGAAAAAAACATTCCGGTGAGTAAGACGTTGCAATAATAACAATCATCCTCACATCTCGCATGTATTATTCCTAACGCCGATGACATTGCCAAATGTCCCATTGATGCACTTCAGTCCGTAGCCACGTTTGAGGGACACGCTCCTTTAGCATCGGCAGTAGCACTCACCCATCATGTGGTCTTGACAAGCAGCGTCTGCCATGTGCACCTCTTTGTTGTCAGCCCGGAGGTCCATCTTCTGACTAATGAGGAGGGTCTATTGCGGGGGGAAGCACACAGGGACATCAGCGTGCAAATTTTGTTGAACACTCTTGAAAATGTTTCCGATTAGTTCAGTTTCAGTTTATTTGGAACATGCATACGATGCAATCTAATGCATCACACATTTCCAGTTGTTTCATTACAGCACGTCCGAAAAGGAGTAGGAAGAAGCAGACCTTATTTATTCCTAATCCTTTGCATACCATAGGATTTTATCCCATTTCCTTAAATGAATAAATAATAAATAAATAATATACCATAGTAAGCAAACAAATATTAAATACATAAATAATCTTTGTCTCAATAAAAAATAAATAAAAAAGGATCAAGATGTTCATCATAATTCTTGTTCTGTGTACTTTGTGAACACTTGTAGTTTGAATAGTCTCTTAACCTCTATAGGCCTTAGTGGCCACATATGTGGACAGCACCTTTTAGCTCTTATTTCCAAAATTGTGTACACTAATGAATTGGGGTCTTATGGTCACTTATGTGGACACTTATACTGCCATCTGGTGGTGTCAGAAGAGTACAACATACAATGGAATTTTGAAGAAAAAAGGGTGAAAATAAGAATTAGCATGTCACTAAACATGAAGTACACGTTTGTGTACTTATGGACTATGTACATCATATAAAAAGATGATTCTTATTTTTTTATTCTAATTAGGGTCCAATAAGCCCAAATAGCAAAGAGAAAAAAAAACATGTAACCAAACAGCTTGGGCCTTAAGAGGTTAAAGTGAATCATATTGGTGCTTTGTTGGATTTATTTGGTTAAACCATAATTTAATTCCACGTACTGATATACTTTTAAGTTTTAAGTGTTGTACGAGCATACAAATGTTTTGAATTAGATTTTCCTCTAAGGTTATATTTCTCCTCTTTTGTTGAGAAGAATTGTTGTACATTCCTGGCTAGCAGTTTATAGTTTTCTTTGTGCATCATTTTAGATGTTTACAAATGCACCAAATCATTGAATTTCTATATTTGTGATTTAATAAATATAGGGTTTGTACGTTCCCTATATCCAACATTATGTATTATTCTAATTGATCTTTTTTGTAACACAGTTAGTGAATGAAGTGCACATTTGTAGTGGTTTCCCCATATTTCTACACAATAACTAAGATATGAAACACTAGTGAGCAGTAGAGAATATGAAGTGATTTTTGGTCTAGAACAGACCTGGGCAAATTAAAGCCCGGGGGCCACATGTGGCCCGTTGAGCTTTTCAATCTGGCCCGCCAGACATTCCCAAATCAGTTTTTTAGATCTTTAAGATGTAAAGTGTAGCTGCCATTATGATGTGCAGTCATTGTTTTTTAACGACTTTAAGTCTTGAACTATACTAAGTATTTCAATGGTTGGAATCTGCACTTTTGGATGATATACTACTTACTATGGTAATCTAATTAGTTACAATGGTAATCTAATTAGTTACGAGGCACCAAACAGTGTGGGCGGGAAGCGTTTCCACAGATGCGGAAAGTTCTAAAGCTTAGTGATGTATCAGATATATCAGATTGTAGGTGGGTTTATTTTGTACCCTTCGCGTTCATATTTCACTGTTTGTTGCATTTTCGTTGCGTTTCACTTGATTGTAAAATATGTCGATAGAAAGGGGGTGTGACGTTCATATTTTGTCAATATTCAGTGTTTTATCGTTCATAGAGAAATGTAAAAATTCCATTACGTTTTTTAAGGCGGTCTGTCATTACGTTTTTAGCATTCAATCAGACATTATTGTGAGGTTTTGTATTAGTGTTCCTAAAAATAGATATACCGGCCCCCAGACACATTTTTTTCTGTAAATGTGGCCCACGAGTCAAAATAATTACCCAGGCCTGGTCTAGAACATGTTTTGCTTTATTTATTATTGTTTCTTGCTACTTTATGTTGTATATTTTTTACCTGAGATTTCCAATTCATTTTATCATCTATTATTACACCCAAAAATGTGTTTTCTTTTACCCTTTCAATGTCTACTCCGTCTATTGAACTATTTGTGTTTGACTTTCTTTTCTACTGTTACCAAATTTCATTGGTTCAGTTTTACTGAGATTCAAAGATAGTCTGTTTTTGTCAAACCATCTTTTTAATTTATTCATTTCTTCTGTTATTTGTATTAGCTTCTGTGTGTTCTCTCCCGAACAAAATGCAGTTGTATCATCTGCAAATAATACTAACTTTAAGATTAGAGTAGCGTTAAACACAATTGATGTCTATAATTGGGTTATTCTTTAAAACGATGTTTTCCTGTTTGGTGCAAATCAGTCACAGAGGTCATAAAGTGTCTTTCTTGCCTGGTGTTTTGTCGAGAGAGGATTGATGAAAGGCTTGGGGAATGGTATTAAATGGCCTCTTTGTCAAATTGAGTGCCTCTGATAAGGGGGCTCCTCAGTGCTATCAAAATCCCACATCAGGATTAAATTCCTTATGTTATTCTGCAGTGCTGTCTTTTTGTCTCCATTTAGCCTTCTCCCTTTAACATGCCTTTTCCCAAGCTTTTTACTCACTCATAATAAAGAATAAAATATCCGAAAGTTATTTTAACTTACAATATTTAGTTATTTTGAGGGAGTAAGTAACGTCTTAACTTAATGGTCACACTGCAAAAAAGTCAGTGTTCAAAAACAGGAAAAAAAAAATTCAAAAATGAGGGGTATTTTATTTGAACTAAGCAAAATTATCTGCCAATAGAACAAGAAAATGTGGCTTGTCAAGACTTTCCAAAACAAGTAAAATTAACTAACTTCAATGAACCCAATAACAAGTGCACTTTTCTTGGTCGAAAAAAATATATGACACCTTTTTGCTCAATATGTTGAAAAATATTCTTAAATGAAGTAAATGCTAGTGCCATTATCTTGACATACTGATATGCGCTCGGCATTACATTTACTTATACTAAAAACGAATTTATTGTTCTCAATGGAAATTCAACAAGGCAACCGCTTGTTACTCTCGGGGTCTCCTATCCGCTCAGGAAAATCATATGGTCTAAAAATGCATTTTTCCATGATAACATGACATCATCCCGCAAAGTGCATGCTCTTTCAGTCAATTTTTTAAATTGTAATTTTGAAGAATTTATCTGAATGTGCATGAACTATTTCTGTTCAAAATTGTTAGAAATGTCACATGTTAAATGTTTAAATATTAACTGTCAGTTTACTGTACTGTGCCAACTGTACTACTATACGAGTACGTATTTTCTATTGTTTCATTGAAAATAAAACAGCAAAGTCCATTTGGCTGTCATCTGTTTTAATTATGAGACACAATTGTGTCAAAGTCATGTTTTTCTTTTTTCATGCTTGAAATACAAAATTATTATTTAAAAAAAAAGTAGTTTTATACTTGTGAGTGTTGATGACACAGCTTTGCAAAAGCTGATATTCTTGTTTCAAGCATGTTTTACTCAATATAGGTCATCAAATCTCAGCAACAAGCTGTAATATCTTACTGAGATCATCTAGGACCAAATCACTTAAAACAAGTAAAACACTCTCACGTAAAATCTGCTTAGTGAGAAGAATTATCTTATCAAACAGAAAATAAGCAAATATCACCTTTATTTGAGATATTTAATCTTACTTAGATTTCAGTTTTTGCAGTGCACACGCCTGTCCAAGAGATATGAGGGTGATATCATGCTGATAAAGCAGACTTTTTGTGGACTGAAGTACAAAACCATGGAATTGTCGGGGAGTATGGGCTCAACTTACAGCCGCGTCCGGACAGATCTTCATTTTGCTCTTCATCTCTGTAAGTTTTCTGGGCGTGGAGATTCCTGTCGGAGAGGCAACCACAGAGTTGCCCATCCCCACCGCCCTGTGAGGAGACATCATTGCATCTCTATTTAACATGAAACAAAACACCAACAAATGTGAAACAAAACATGTCCAATTGGATTTAGAATTGGAGTTGACAGCTGCTTTTTGGGGAAATGTATCTCACATGCATTCAGCACATGACGGCAACATGATTGCTTATGTCTGGACAACACCCGATACAAATATTTTGGTACCGGTACCAAAATGTATTTCGTTACGTTACGATACGTTGGGGTTGTGGTTGGGGTTAGGGTTAGGGTCAGGGTTAAGGTTAGGGTTGGGGTTAGGATTAGGGTTAAAGTTAGGATTAGGGTTAGGCATAAAGAAAAATAGTTGGTTAGGGTTAGGGCTAGGGTTGGGGTGGGGTTAGGGTTAAGGGTAAGGGTTAGGGGGTTAGGGTTAGGGTTAGGTTTGGGTTGGGGTTAGGTTTAGAGTTGGGGTTGGGGTTAGGGTTAGGGTTAGGGGAAGGGGGTGGGGGGTATGGGTGTATGCGCGGTCCGTCTAGGGTTAGGGTTACAGTAATATCTCAGGATACAAGTGCCCCAGCTTTTGAGTTTTTGGGGATACCAGCTGTCTCTCGGCTAATTGTTACGCTTTAGGATGCCAGCAAAAATCCAGGTTACGAGCCTCCCCACCGCTAGTTGTTATACTGAATGTCCCAGTGAACCCTGTAAGGTCCGACCAAAACATTTGGTCTTACTCGCTCGCAATAGTTTATAGCTACAGATGGACATTACTTCTTTTTTTTTCCAATCATGAATTGTGAAGGACGGTGCTGAGAAGACAAAGCGGATGATCAAACACGTGACAGAGTGTGTAGCCAACTTGATGAAGCTGTTCGAGCGTCGCACTGCTGCACCATACCAAAGCAAAAGGAGTTGATAACGCCAGCCAAGGACGTTGAAATAATATGTAAATGACAGGCATTCACCCATGGAAATATGAATACGTTGCTGATAGTTTATTTGACGGGGAAACAGCTTGAAGGAGAAGTCCACCCACCAGGGTAAATGCTGTCCATTACTTACTACAACTATTATACCATTTTGTTGTATTGTTTTTATACAATATGTATTATTTAAAATGTGTTTTTCATTTCAAAAAGGCCGATCAAACTGGTATCCTGAGGTACCACTACATTTTTTGTATCGTTGTGAAAAAACTTTACGCACCTGCCAAGAATCTCCTTCACAAACTGGTCTTTGCCAATGAACGATGTCGTGCAATGGATCTGCGTGGCGATCTGCCCCATTTGATTGTTGCAGTGGTCCATAATGGAGCTCAGCTTATTATTCATCTCAGACTCATTCTGAGCCTCTAGACTGTCACTTTTCTTCTTCTCCTTCTTCTTGTCCAGCCTAGTCTGTTTGCCTCCAAGGACCAATCCGATCTTCAGCTCTTTCTTCTCCTCCTTTCCTTTCGGCGACTCTGCTTTCTTTCCGGCCATAGCTGGAAGTTTGCTCTTCCGGAATCCAAACCAGTTTGCCAGAGAAGGGCCCGTCTTTTGTTTGGCCTCACTAGCAGCAACTTTCTGTTGTTCTTGACATTTTTGCAAATTTTCTTCGATTCCCAGCATGACCTTCTCTTCTATCGTGCAGGCTGATGGGCTGATTTTTTTCTCCTCAATATCTGAGGGTTTGTTTGGTGAGTCTGTCTGGGTTTTGACCTCCAAGCTATTTCGAGCTAATTCTGGTTCATTAGGGCTACTCGCTGTGCCTCCTGTCTCTCGAACACGGTTTTCTAGGATATAAGGACACGCGGCTGGAGACTGAAACTGTGAGGTGACTTTCCCCGGCTTGCAGATGTTTAAAGCTTGGTTATTCAGATCCGTCTTTTCACTGATGGGAAAACCGTGTGTGTCCGTGTGAGAGGGTGAGATTACATCTTCCCCCTTCACAATGCACTGAGATCCCTCAACTTTGGAGTTTAATTTAAGATTTTTCTCAGATAGTCCATTTTGATTGTTGACCACAGTCATACCTGCATAGTAGCTGAGTCTAGACCTGGGAGAATGGACTGGACTTTCTGTTAGTCCAACAACACTGGGTACCTCCAAGGAAGCCTGTCTAGAAAGAGAGTTCCCCCTTTCTGCTGAGTTGGTGATGATATGAGTTCTGGGTTTTCCTTCCAGAACATTAACATGTGGCTTTTCAGTGTAGTTGGTGCTGAAACTCTGGCTGCGGGCTTTGGCCCCGTTCATTCCCAGGGCTGGCTTTAGATGGGGTTTTGTGGCGATAGATATGGACCTTGAAAAAAGTTGACTGTTCCTTTTCCCTTTATCGCTGACATCCTCCTCTTCTAGTGGCAAAGTGGGATTTATTTCTTCTTCTAGTGACCTAGAGTGGACCTCACTTTTCCCCTCTGTGAGAGACATCTTGGGTGGGGCATCAGTACCGTACACAGCCTGAAAGCTGTCACGCTGGCTAGAGGTATTTGAAGTCACATTCTCCTTGGAAACTAAGTTGATATGATCCTTTTCTTGTTTGCCTGGTAACAAGGGGTTATTTTTATGGCTGGAGGGGGATTTTAAAAAAGCTTTAAAACCCATAGGGATGCGAGTCTTTTGGCTCTTTTCTGCTGAGTTAGGCGATGTCAAAACCGAGCTTGGTGGGCTGACTGCATTTTTACCATATTGTAGCTCTCTTTTAGCTTGAGGAGCGTCCTTAACTAATATTGACAAATTAATTGGGGGCTTTTGCTCAGACTGCTGGTCATTTTCATGGGTGGATCCTCTCTTACTTGGAAAGGAGGGTCTTCTGAGGGCACTATAAGGAGGGGGGACATTCTTCAAGCTTTTAGGTGCATTTTCGGAATCCAGGTCCAATCCTGAGTTTGCGGGAGGGAGGTAGACTTTTGCAGTCGTCTGCTTGGAAGTGCCTGTAATAGGTGTCTTGGCGGGGGACTTTTGAAGGTGCTGACTGGCTTCATCAACCAGTTTCTGAGGTGCAAGTGCAGTCCCGTAGCCTGCATCCATGTCTAAACACGCTTTATCTTTAATGGGTAGAGTAGCTTGCATATTTGGTTGAAGAGATGTGTGGTAACTTGGGGGAGGTCCCCTCACAGTGGTTGGTGTTTGTGGCTGAGCCACCCCTATTTTATGTGCTTGTGGCGACCCATCATAATTTGGTTTTATCAGTAAAGAGGTGGTGCGACCAGGAGGAGGGGGTGGTGAAGGGGACCTGAGTTTGTTTTTAATGCTTTCACAGTGTTTATCTCTGGTTGGCTGTTCACCATTGTCAGCATACTCTATGTGTCTCCTTGAGAGTTGGGGCGAACTGGGGCAGGAGTCCTTGCTCCATTCGGCCCTGTTAGACAACTTGGAGTTCACCACCTTGGTGCTCTGTGAGCTCTTGATGAACCTGGACATTTTAGTTGTTGGAGGTGGGGGTGTTTTTTCCTGACCAGGAGTTCCTGAGTTTCCACTGTTACTGGGCTCAGTAGTGGTGCCCTTCGACAATCTGATTGGGGATGAGGAAGTTTTGTTACGACTGAGTAGTTTTGAACCACCATTCTTGGTACTGGCAGAATCATTAAGGGGAGGGATAGAATGTCCTTTATTTGCTCGATTTCCTGGTGGTTTAATCAGCTTCTTATGTGGCGTTAACTGCATTGACACCCGTTCTGTGTTTCCCACCCTGCTATTGCTTATTTTGCTTGTCTTGACCTCATATTCAGATGGCTTCTCTGGTGACTCAAGAGCTGTGCAGTTTGCTGTATTTGCAGGTTTCTGTCTTGTTGGCCTTTCCTGGGGGTTTAGTCCATTGTATTCAGTCACCACTTTGCTAACTGCAGCCCTTGTTTCAAGCTTCTGAGGACTCAGTTCAATTGGCTCACCTTGTGCATCAATTTCTGCCAAGACACTCTCCTCGGACATACTCTTGCCCCCTCTAGGTTCTTTAATTAGACTGACAGGTTCTGGTCTCCCATCTGCAGACTGGGTGTTTGCTTGGTCCCTATGCAAGCGCTGTGGAATTAGCAGTTTGGCGGTATCCCTGGAAATTCTCTCTTTTTGCTCTGCTTGTTGGCTTGAAGGTATCCACAAGTCTCTAGAATCACAGCTCAGTTCTTCTAGATCGTCAATATCTGAAAAGCAATTGGAAGCCTCTGGGTTTGAAGGGGTAACATGCAGCATTGAAACTCTAGTGAAAGCTGATGGCCGCCCGCTCTCAGAAAGACAGCTGTTGATGAAACTCATGAGTTTCTCAGGACGCTCCTTCGAGTCCAATTCAGTGGAAGGCTTTGTCGCCGCAAGGCCTGAGCTACTATCGCCCCCAACCCCACTCTCTTGTATTCCCTCCCAGCTACACAGACTGTCAGAAATGCTGTGGGAGAGCCTTGTGCAGTTGAACCAGCTGTCTTTAGTGGGGATGTCATCTACACGGCCAGATTGTGCAAGTTCATCATCTGCATCGTCAGAGTCGTACAGTAACTTCTTGCCTACAAAAGCAGAAGCTCTTCCTATGTGGGTGGGTTTGGATACCCCTTTACTGCTATTTTTGATACCAAGTGAGTAAATGCCCTCGTTGGAGTTCATGCAGTCTTTATAGCCTGACTTGGAGACTCTGGATGAGGACGAGGATTTATGCTTTCGCCTCTGTAGCTTTCTCAACCCCTCTAATATGTTGGTCTCCTTGCGCCTGGTGGGTATTTGCTCCTCTGCGGGTATGCTGATGTTACTCGGTGCAGATGATCCCAAACTTAGCCTCTTCTCCCAGGTGAGAGATGACTGCTGTAGAACAAGAACACATAAGAATGGAAGTCATCCTAAAAAAAATGCCTCTGGAGCACTCCAGTGAGGAACGCTTACCCCTTTCCCACAGGAGCGTCCATCATTCCAGGTGTAGGAGCCGCTGGAGAGTTCGCTGCATGCACTCGACAAAGACAACTCACTGCTGCTACAGCTGCTGCGTGGGTACACCGGCGCCTGTGCTGTCAGACTGAGCTGGCTCAGACACTTGGTTATGGGCAGACCTGACTTTCCATTCATCTGGCTCTCCTAAGAGATCAAAACAAATACGAAAGTAAACTGAACAGCTGTTCTCAACTACAAGGTTGTTACTTGGCTCTAGTAAATGAGATAAGGCAGCAGTCTTGCATGTGTGTATCATGTAATGCAAGCAAATCATCCTTTTTGGACATTATTCATTTATAGCCAACTCACTTTTGAGCCTTAATACATAATACATAAGGTGACTAATAGAGCACATTGTCCCATAACGTAATTTTTACTGACAACCACACTTAATCGATGGCTTTCTGGTAATATGACAAGTTTTTTCTTCTTCTTAATGTCAAGTGATACTAGTAGCTCTATCTGCTGAGAGTGGGTAAGGGTCAGGTCTTTAGATAGTAAGGTCTGTATTTTAATATCATGTAATGATTTCTTGAGTGGGCCGAGGGCACAGTTATGGCTCATGTGGAAAAAAAAACAAAAACAGAAAATAGATGCTTCCCATTAAGCTTACAGTCGAAGGAGAATCCGTGTTCCTCGACAGTAAAAAGACTCTGCTTCTCTCGGGTTCTTGGAGCAAGTCAGCTGCGGACAGATCCATGATTCGTGAATGTAGTTTCTGTAATGAAAAAGTTACAAATGCTAAACATCTGGGATTCGAGGGCATTAAAAGGAGCGTGGCTATATGAATTTATGCCTCACTAGGCAAAAAATGCATGTTTGAATTGAACGAGGTTAAGTAATAGGTTGATGTGTCTTTCTGAAAAAAAGCCCATCAGATCCTCTCCACTGGTGCCACGCTGGATTCCGACTTGCTGACATTTATATCATCAGTTGGAATAAAACATAAGTGAACACGAAATAATTGCATCAGGGAACAGGGGACCCCTTTTAATTTTTGCCCCCAATTCATTTGCTTGTGTAAGAAGAAGACAAAACCATCTCCAGGTATTAATCTTACAGTTTAATTAGTCTGTTTATTCTCTCGTTTTTCTTTTACATTTGCTGCCAGAGAGCACAGTATATGTTTGTGTATTTATATTTTGCCATGCAAAATACCATTGCAAGTAATTAGAAACAAAGTCACCTTCAATAAATTGCAGAGCTCTAACACGATTCACTACTACACTGCAAAAAGTCAGGAGAAAAAAATACAAAAATGATGGTTATTTTATTTGAACTAAGCAAAAATTATCTGCCAATAGAACAAGAAAATTTGGCTTGCCAAGACTTTCCAAAACAAGAACCCAAAAAACCTTAAAATAAGTATATTCTCACTAATAATAAGTGCACTTTTCTTGGTAGAAAAAAACCCCCTTTTTGCTCAATATGTTGAAAAATATTCTTAAATGAAGTAAATGCTAGTGCCATTATCTTGACATAATGATATGCGCGCGGCATTACATTTCTTGAAACCAGCAAACTTATACTAAAAACTAATTTGTTGTTCTTAATGGAAAGGCAACAAGGCGACTGTTTGTTACTCTCGGGGTCTACTAGCCGCTCAGGCAAATCCTATTGTCTAAAAAGGCATTTTTCCATGGATAACATGACATCATCGCACCAAGTGCATGCTCTTTCAGTCAATTAGTGCCCGGCCAAAAAAATGGTAATTGTAATTTTGAGGAATTCACCTGAATGTGCATGAACTATTTCTGTTCAAAATTGTTTGAAATGTCACATGTTAAATGTTTAAATATTAACTGTCAGTTTACTGTACTGTGCCAACTGTACTACTATATGAGTACGTATTTTCTATTGTTTCATTGAAAATAAAACAGCAAAGTCCATTTGGCTGTCATCTGTTTTAATTATAAGACACAATTGTGTCAAAATCATGATTTTTTTTTCATGCTTGAAATAAGAAATTATTACTTTAAAAAAGTAGTTTTATACTTGTGAGTGTTGATGACACAACTTTGCACATACTTGCCAACCCTCCCGGATTTTCCGGGAGACTCCCGAAAATCAGCGCCTCTCCCGATAACCTCCCGGAACAAATTTTCTCCCGAAAATCTCCCGAAATTCAGGCGGACTCAGGTCCTCCACAATAAAAAAAAAAGCGTACCTGCCCAATCACGTTATAACTATAGAATGATGGAGGGCGAGTTCTTGGTTTCTTATGTGGGTTTATTGTTAGGCAGTTTTATTAACGTCCTCCCAGCGTGGCAACAACACACAACAACAGCGGTCACTTTTTTGTATACCGTAAAGCAGTTCGTCTGCCGTAAACAGCAATGTTGTGACACTCTTAAACAGGACAATACTGCCATCTAGTGCATTTGATGAAAGCACTTTTGTGCGTGCCACACAGCAATGCATCGAAAAATAGTGACAGAGAATAGAACAAGGATGGACAATTCAACCCTTAGCTCAACAATGAGTAGATGAGTGTTATGTGTGTGTATATGTGTAAATAAATTAACACTGAAATTCAAGTATTTATTTTATATATATATATATATATATATATATATATATATATATGTATATATATATATATATATATATATATATATATATATATATATATATATATATATATATATAGCTAGAATTCACTGAATGTCAAGTATTTCCTATATATATATATATACAGGTAAAAGCCAGTAAATTAGAATATTTTGAAAAACTTGATTTATTTCAGTAATTGCATTCAAAAGGTGTAACTTGTACATTATATTTATTCATTGCACACAGACTGATGCATTCAAATGTTTATTTCATTTAATTTTGATGATTTGAAGTGGCAACAAATGAAAATCCAAAATTCCGTGTGTCACAAAATTAGAATATTACTTAAGGCTAATACAAAAAAGGGATTTTTAGAAATGTTGGCCAACTGAAAAGTATGAAAATGAAAAATATGAGCATGTACAATACTCAATACTTGGTTGGAGCTCCTTTTGCCTCAATTACTGCGTTAATGCGGCGTGGCATGGAGTCGATGAGTTTCTGGCACTGCTCAGGTGTTATGAGAGCCCAGGTTGCTCTGATAGTGGCCTTCAACTCTTCTGCGTTTTTGGGTCTGGCATTCTGCATCTTCCTTTTCACAATACCCCACAGATTTTCTATGGGGCTAAGGTCAGGGAACAGAAATACCATGGTCCGTAAACCAGGCACGGGTAGATTTTGCGCTGTGTGCAGGCGCCAAGTCCTGTTGGAACTTGAAATCTCCATCTCCATAGAGCAGGTCAGCAGCAGGAAGCATGAAGTGCTCTAAAACTTGCTGGTAGACGGCTGCGTTGACCCTGGATTTCAGGAAACAGAGTGGACCGACACCAGCAGATGACATGGCACCCCAAACCATCACCCAACCATGCAAATTTTGCATTTCCTTTGGAAATCGAGGTCCCAGAGTCTGGAGGAAGACAGGAGAGGCACAGGATCCACGTTGCCTAAAGTCTAGTGTAAAGTTTCCACCATCAGTGATGGTTTGGGGTGCCATGTCATCTGCTGGTGTCGGTCCACTCTGTTTCCTGAGATCCAGGGTCAACGCAGCCGTCTACCAGCAAGTTTTAGAGCACTTCATGCTTCCTGCTGCTGACCTGCTCTATGGAGATGGAGATTTCAAGTTCCAACAGGACTTGGCGCCTGCACACAGCGCAAAATCTACCCGTGCCTGGTTTAGGGACCATGGTATTTCTGTTCTAAATTGGCCCGCCAACTCCCCTGACCTTAGCCCCATAGAAAATCTGTGGGGTATTGTGAAAAGGAAGATGCAGAATGCCAGACCCAAAAACGCAGAAGAGTTGAAGGCCACTATCAGAGCAACCTGGGCTCTCATAACACCTGAGCAGTGCCAGAAACTCATCGACTCCATGCCACGCCGCATTAACGCAGTAATTGAGGCAAAAGGAGCTCCAACCAAGTATTGAGTATTGTACATGCTCATATTTTTCATTTTCATACTTTTCAGTTGGCCAACATTTCTAAAAATCCCTTTTTTGTATTAGCCTTAAGTAATATTCTAATTTTGTGACACACGGAATTTTGGATTTTCATTTGTTGCCACTTCAAATCATCAAAATTAAATGAAATAAACATTTGAATGCATCAGTCTGTGTGCAATGAATAAATATAATGTACAAGTTACACCTTTTGAATGCAATTACTGAAATAAATCAAGTTTTTCAAAATATTCTAATTTACTGGCTTTTACCTGTATATATATATATATATATATATATATATATATATATGAAATACTTGACATGGTGAATTCTAGCTGTAAATATACTCCTCCCCTTTTAGCCACGCCCCCGTCCCACCTCGACCACGCCCACCCCCACCCCCCACCCCCACCTCCCGAAATCGGAGGTCTCAAGGTTGGCAAGTATGGCTTTGCAACAGTTGATATTCTAGTTTCAAGCATGTTTTACTCAATATAGGTCATAAAAATCTCAGCAACAAGCTGTAATATCTTACTGAGATCATTTAGGAGCAAAACCCTTAAAACAAGTAAAACAGTCTAACATAAAATCTGCTTAGTGAGAAGAATGTTCTTATTAGACAAAAAATAAGCAAATATCACCCTTATTTGAGGTATTTAATCATACTTAGATTTGAGTTTTTGCAGTGTATGCCATTGGAGCCGTATGTATTTTGAAATTGTACTTTCTGGAGATGTCTTAACTGTTTTCAGAGAATAACAAGAGACGGCTCCTAATGAGACACCAGTTGTCTCTCGTGAGCAAAGCAGCAACACTTTGCCTGCAGCCAAAACACAACATGCATCTTAGCAACTTTTGTCAACTGTGAATACACTTTTGAGAGATACTGCGAGACAGGTCATGGTGCCATGGAAACCGATCAATGTGTATTGCAGCATGAACAGAGCATCTTCAAGCACAAGAGATTTACAGGTTACTGCAGGTCCCTTTTCATGTGATTACCATTTTCAGTTTCCCTAAAAAAAAAAAAAAGTGTCCTAATTTATTCTCAATGGGTTTTTTACGTTTTTAAACTGTTTGATTTGTATTGCTTTCCTGCGACATGTGACTGAAGTATCACAGGGTTTGTGATCTTATCGTAGGGTGCAGGATTTCACCTCCTCAGCATCCTCATAAAACATTCAGTCAATAATGTCACCGGGTCAAGGGGGGTGGGGTTTTAGTCGGGGCAAAAAAGTCGAGTGGATGACACGGCCGCATGGATTTTTCTCTTTTTAGGGTTCAAGGCCAGAGTCAAAGTCAAATATACTGAGAAACACTTGCAAGCCTGTGGTTTTCTAAATAATTACCCAATGTATATACCGTATTTTTCGGAGTATAAGTCGCACCGGAGTATAAGTCGCACCTGCCGAAAAAGCATAATAAAGAAGGAAAAAAACATATATAAATCGCACTGAAGCCCGGTCAAACTGCGACTTATAGTCCGAAAAATACGGTGCCTCTAATATATGTGTTGATTTACACTTACAAGTGTGTGCATGTATATATAAAAATGTATATAAAAAATAGGGCTGTTGCGGTAACGCATTAACTAAACATTCCTTTAATGGCACTCATTTTTTTTAATGCACAATTTACAAGCATGAGTTCTGACCATACTTGCCAACCCTCCCGGATTTTCCGGGAGACTCCCGAGATTCAGCGCCTCTCCCGATAACCTCCCGGGACAAATTTTCTCCCAAAAATCTCCCGAAATTCAGGCGGAGCTGGAGGCCACGCCCCCTCCAGCTCCATGGGGACCTGAGTGACGTGTTGACAGCCTGTTCACACGTCCGCTTTCCCACAATATAAACAGCTAATGATCGAGGGCGAGTTCTTGGTTTCTTATGTGGGTTTATTGTTAGGCAGTTTCATTAACGTCCTCCCAGCGCGGTAACAACACACAACAACAGCAGTCAAGTTTTCGTCTACCGTAAAGCAGTCTGTCTGCCGTAAACAGCAATGTTGTGACACTTTTAAACAGGACAATACTGCCATCTACTGTACATGCATATGTGACCCACCCGTAATGTGTCACATTTTTGTGTTGTTTATTTATTTTATTTTGTGGTTTGAATTCGTTTTTGGAGCTGTCATTACACATTTATCAGTATTCACATTGGTCAGTAGGGCGTTTCTTCCCAATTGAATGCTATCACCTGCAGACCGGAAGTGTCTTGTCATTCTGATGAGCGCGACCAGTCTGTGAACAATTGAAACGTCCTGTGTGCTTTTTCCTCCTGTATAACAGGTTAGTTTTGGTGAATCAACTCACTGAATAATATCCATGTGATCTTTATAAGTTTAAGTACACATTCTGATGGTGGAGCCTAACTCTAAAAAGTGTTTGTGAGTTGTAGTTTGTATTTGTGAATGAATCCAGTGCACAGCTGCAGTAATCAATACAAAAAGGCGACGTGAGTGCGCAATGTTTATATAGGAACTTCTGATCCTAATTCAGACTCCCAAATTAGAGCTCCCGTTTTCTTATTGATTTTATAATGTATATTTGTATAATGTGTGTGTTCTGAAATAGTGACAGAGAATAGAACAAGGATGGACAATTCAACCCTTAACTCAACAATGAGTAGATGAGTGTTATGTGTGTGTACATGTGTAAATAAATGAACACTGAAATTCAAGTATTTAATTTATTTATGTATATATATATATATATATATATATATATATATATATATATATATATATATATATATATATATATATATATATATATATATATATATATATATATATATATATATATATGTAATAAAATACATATATATATATATAGCTAGAATTCACTGAAAGTCAAGTATTTCTTATATATGTATATATCTTAACCACGCCCCCAATCACAGTTTGGCCGGGGGTGCGACTTATACTCAGGAGCGACTTATGTGTGAAATTATGAACACATTAACGTAAAATATCAAATAATATTATTTATCTCATTCACGTAAGGGACTAGACGTATAAGATTTCATGGGATTTAGCGATTAGGAGTGACAGATTGTTTGGTAAACGTATAGCATGTTCTATATGTTATAGTTATTTGAATGACTCTTACCATAATATGTTACGTTAACATACCAGGCACGTTCTCAGTTGGTTATTTATGACTCATGTAACGTACTCTTATTCAGCCTGTTGTTCACTATTCTTTATTTATTTTAAATTGCCTTTCAAATGTCTATTCTTGGTGTTGGCTTTTATCAAATAAATTTCCCCCCAAAAATGCGACTTATATGTTTTTTTCCTTCTTTATTATGCATTTTCGGCCGGTGCGACTTATACTCCGGAGCGACTTATACTCCGAAAAATACGGTAAATTAGGAGCCTTTGTTTGTTTACTTACTACTAAAAGACAAGTTGTCTCGCATGTTCACTATTTTATTTAAAGGGGAACTTTACTGTCTGCACTCTCAAAGTGCATGTTGTTGCCAAATGTATTTCATATGCTGTAAACCTAGTTCATAGTTGTTAGTTTCCTTTAATGCCAAACAAACACATACCAATCGTTGGTTAGAAGGCGATCGCCGAATTCGTCCTCGCTTTCTCCCGTGTCGCTGGCTGTCGTGTCGTTTTCGTCGGTTTCGCTTGCATACGGTTCAAACCGATATGGCTCAATAGCTTCAGTTTCTTCTTCAATTTGGTTTTCGCTACCTGCCTCCACACTACAACCATCCGTTTCAATACATGCGTAATCTGTTGAATCGCTTAAGCCGCTGAAATTCGAGTCTGAATCCGAGCTAATGTCGCTATAGCTTGCTGTTCTTTCATGTTTGTTTGTGTTGGCTTCACTATGTGTATATAACGATGGTTAAAATCAGGCACTTTGAAGCTTTTTTTAGGGATATTGGGTGATGGGTAAAATTTTGAAAAAAACTTCGAAAAATAAAAAAAGCCACTAGGAACTGATTTTTAATGGTTTTAACCCTTCTGAAATTGTGATAATTGTGATAATTCACTGGCATGGTTGCATTGTATCTGAAAATTGCTATAATCGCTTAGTACCATATTTTTCGGACTATAAGTCACAGTTTTTTTCATAGTTTGGCCCGGCTCCAGTGCGACTTATATATGTTTTTTTCCTTTTTTATTATGCATTTTCGGCAGGTGCGACTTATACTCCGAAAAATACGGTAATAATGCATTTATATTTTTCCTCAACCACAGCAGATTTCAGCATTCACACATTATAATTCCAACTAACCCCACATATTATTCCTATGTGGTATCAACATACAACGAAGGTGGAGGATCCATTCTGGGGCCCGACATTCATCTTGCGTAAAGCACAATGTAAAATTATTAAACAACTTCTTTTCCCCGCAGCTTCAAGCGCCCAGAGACTTAATCATCAGCCTTTACCAGTCCAGCCCTGAAGCGTTTGCTTATCAGTAATTAAAATGTTCTTTGGTTTCCCCCCGCGAGCATCTTGAGCTTCCCTGATAAAACGCCATCATGCTTTTGATGGCGGCACCGCCATTTGTGCACCTTCACCGCGTCCGGCTGCGTATTCATGCCGCATAGCAACAACAAACTGCCCCAGACTGTGGAAGTACGGAGCAAAACAATGACGGCTGCCCTCTGATAGAAATGCAATATGGGTGCACAGCCACCCCCGCCTCTAACCCGCCTGTGCTGCTTATCAAATATGGTAGGCAATTGGCAATTAAGTGGCCCATTACTTGGGACAAATGCAGTGCTACTTTAGGGCCTCAAGGACATAGTGTGACCTTGTTGCTGCTATTACCCTGAAGGATTTTTGTCAGAATGAAGAAGTCTGAATAGAAGCACACCGAGTGTGCGATGGGTTGGACTGCATGAGCGTTGCTTATCCATCTCCATAGAGAATTGACTATAGTGCACTATGAGTGTTTTTTTTACTTAAACATTTCTTCATCCAGATTAGTAAAAAACATAAATAAACAAGCTAGAGAGCCTCAACAAGCAACCGCCTGCTATTCAAAATATGCATACTTGCCAACCTTGAGAACTCCGATTTCGGGAGGTCAAAGGTGGGGCGGGGGCGTGGTTAAGAGGGGAGGAGTATATTTACAGCTAGAATTCACCAAGTCAAGTATTATATATATATATATATATATATATATATATATATATTTATATATATATATATATATGTATGTATATATATATATATATATATATATATATATATATATATATATATATATATATATATATATATATATATATATATATATATATATATAAATAAGAGAAATACATGAATTTCAGTGTTCATTTATTTACACATATAAACACACATAACACTCATCTAGTCATTGTTGAGTTAAGGGTTGAATTGTCCATCCTTGTTCTATTCTCTGTCACTAATTTTCTAACCATGCTGAACACCCTCTCTGATGATGCATTCTGCTTCGTCTCCTTGTTGTGTGCGCAGTTGTGCACTGCACTCTCTAAAAGTCCTAGATGTTATTGTCACATTTGCATGTACAGTAGATGGCAGTATTGTCCTGTTTAAGAGTGTCACAACATTGCTGTTTACGGCAGACGAACTGCTTTATGGGAGACGAAAACGCGACTGCTGTTGTTGTGTGCTGTTACCGCGCTGGGAGGACGTTAATGAAACTGCCTAACAATAAACCCACATAAGAAACCAAGAACTCGCCCTCCATCATTCTACAGTTATAACGTGATTGGGAAGGCACGCTGTTTATATTGTGGGAAAGCGGACGTGAAAACAGGCTGTCGAGACATCACCCAGGTCCGCCGGAATTTCGGGAGAAATTTGTCCCGGGAGGTTTTTGGGAGAGGAGCTGAATTTCGGGAGTCTCCCGGAAAATCCGGGAGGGTTGGCAAGTATGAAAATGTGTGTTGTCTTTCCTAAAATAGTGGCTTCCCTCAATAGATGCTGTGTTGGCTCTCAGAGATTACACTTACTAGTGGTTCCAATATATATTTTTTTAAAGTAGAATGTGCAGTGGAGCCTTCAGTTACCGCAGGCTCCTCTCAAGCGGAACCATCTTCCTGATTCAGTCCGGGGGGGCAGAGACCCTCTCCTGATTCAAAACGTTAAACCTAAAGTTTTAAAGTTTTTTTCCTCGCTGTTCATGTAAGGTTAAGTTCCAAAAATGGGACTGTGGAAGTCGCTTCACAGGAGCCAGGCGTGCAAAGTTGAACAACGTTTTTAATGTGCATAGATTTTTCTCCAAGTCTTTCTCCCGCAGAACGTGACTTTTCAGTCACGTCCGTATCCTCTCTCTCCTCCTGCTCCCGGCCGCTTACTGTTAAAGACGACAGATGATTAGATTAACGCGTACCACCTGTGAAATCTAATCACCTGCCAGCTGTGTCTCGCCGTCAGCACCCGTCTGATGGTGCTCTGTTCTCAGCACCATGGACAGAGGTGGGACCGCCATTAGTGTGTGAATGTGTGAATGTCTGTATGTGGAAATAGTGTCAAAGGGCTTTGAGTTCCTTAAAAAGGTAGAAAAGCGCTATACAAGTACAACCCATTTACCATTTACCATTTACCCATCTCCCTCCACAGGGACCTATGATGATTCTAATCTATATTCAAACCACTTTCTTGTGGTCTAGATATGTTTTGGATATGCTTTGGTCTAAAGTTTATGTACATTTTGCTCTACAGTCACATTTCTAACATACTTTTTAACGTATGCCTGTAAGGCAGGGGTGTCAAACTCATGTTAGATCGGGGTTTTGGTTTAATGGGTTTTGGTCCTAAATTGGTCTCTTTCTCTGTGAGCGCTTTGAGTATCTAACAATAGAAAAGCACGATATAAAATCTAATCCATTATTATTTATTATTATAACTGATCTCAGTAAGATATTAAAGCTTGTTGCTAAGATTTGATGACCTATATTGAGTAAAACATGCTTGAAACTAGAATATCAAGTGTTGCAAAGCTGTTTCATCAACACTCACAAGTATAAAACTACTTTAAAAAAAAATAATTTCTTATTTCAAGCGTGAAAAAAAAAAAATCATGACTTTGACACAATTGTGTCTCATAATTAAAACAGATGACAGCCAAATGGACTTTGCTGTTTTATTTTCAATGAAACAATAGAAAATAGGTACTCATATAGTAGTAAAGTTGGCACAGTACAGTAAACTGACAGTTAATATTTAAACATTTAACATTTCTAACAATTTTGAACAGAAATAGTTCATGCACATTCAGATAAATTCTTCAAAATTACAATTAAAAAAATTTTGACCGGGGGCCGGGCTGTATATATGCGCACTAATTGACTGAAAAAACACGCACTTGGCGCGATGATGTCATGTTATCCATGGAAAAATGCATTTTTAGACAATATGATTTGCCTGAGCGGCTCGGAGACCCCGAGAGTAACAAGCGGTTGCCTTGTTGCCTTTCCATTAAGAACAATAAATTAGTTTTTAGTATAAGTTTGCTGGTTTCAAGAAATGTAATGCCGAGCGCATATCATTATGTCAAGATAATGGCACTAGCATTTACTTCATTTAAGAATATTTTTCAACATATTGAGCAAAAAGGTCTCTTTTTTTTTTCTACCAACAAAAGTGCACTTGTTATTAGTGAGAATATACTTATTTTAAGGTATTTTTGGGGTTCATTGAAGTTAGCTAATTTTACTTGTTTTAGAAAGTCAAGCCAAATGTTCTTGTTCTACTGGCAGATAATTTTGCTTAGTTCAAATAAAATACACCTCATTTTTGTTTTTTTTTCTTGTTTTTGAACACTGACTTGTTGCAGAGTAACTGACCATTTGCTATTAAGCTCAAACACTCTGGAGAGCATACAAGATTACTGCAGAGGTCGAACGGGTGCTGGACCGGTCGCCTTGGCGACAGCATCACCGTCCACTTGAAGCCTCTGACATATTTCAGATTGACAACAAAGCCACTTTTGTTTCACTCAACTCTTTCTCCGTCTCTCCCTGTGGCACCGGGGCTCCCTGATAGCTTCATTTCCAACTCCCCATTCTTCCTTCTTATCTCCCCTGGCTCTTCCTTATGCCCGTTTGCCATCCACTTTTGTTCATTTTTTTTCCAGCACTGACAGCTCTGTCCACTTTTTTTCCCTTTCTCTCCCCCACCAGTCTGTTGTTTTCATATTGACAGCGTGGACCCAGTGGCCCCGGTGTTGACCTTCCACGCCTGCAATATTATACCATCACTAACAACAGATGGGCCCGTCTGACTCATTACTTCTCCTTCAGACTGGCATTTTGCAGTAAATTGGTGCTGTTCAGATGGACCTGCAATGATTTGAGGCAATTTCCAGCCAATCTCCGAGCACATCCCCTTATAAGGTAGAATAAACCTCTCAGGAGGAAAATATCTGCTACAGTAAGTGCAAAGTCTATTATTATTAATCGTATATTCTGGCCTCAAGGATAAACTGCAATATGAAGATAAACGAATCAGCACTTTCAATCAAAGTCTCTTCATCACCGACTGAGCCCAATCAGCCTTTTAGGAACACAAATCGAGTGGAAAATAACTTCAGATGTGTTCGGAATAAGTTGCCTGGCATTTGGGCTCTGCGGAAAGCGAGCAGGGAGAGGTGACCTACCTGGAGGAGCAGGTCCGACGCGGGCTTGATCCGCTGCTGGAAGAGAACGCCCATCGCCCGATTCTGCTGCTCCAAATCAAAAACCCGAGTGCGCAGCTTCAGACATTCCTCTCTCAGGTCCTGGCGGCAGCAAAGAAAGCCATCGGAAGACGTAAGTAACAGTGTGTTTGGACGTCTGATGGACGGATGGGTGTTAAGCCACAAACCTTTTGGGTGACAAGCGCCTGAACCACCTGATTGGCAACCTTGAAAGGGGCACAGAGATGGAAGAAAAAATCAATTATTAAATTGCAGGCCTGGGCAATTATTTTGACTCGGGGGCCACATTTAGAGAAAACAATGTGTCTGGGGGCCGGTATATCTATTTTTAGGAACACTAATACAAAACCTCACAATAAAGTCTGATTGAATGTTAAAAACGTTATGACAGACCGCCTTAAAAAAACATAATGAAATTTTACATTTTTCTATGAATGATAAAACATTGAATATTGACAGAATATGAACGTCACACCCCCTTTCAATCGACATATTTTACAATCAAGTGAAACGCAACAAAAATGCAACAAATGCCAAGGGTACAAAATAAATCCAGTCGAATATATTGTACATACAAATTCACATATGCTCACATACATACATACATACATACATAGGTACTAGAGATGCGCGGATAGGCAAATATTTCATCCGCAACCGCATCACAAAAGTCGTCAACCATCCGCCATCCACCCGAACTAACATTTATTCAAAACCGCACCCGCCCGCACCCGCCCGTTGTTATATATCTAATATAGACGATGCAAGGCATTAGTGAGGTTATAAAGCTTTTGCCTGTTAAAGAAAGGAGACTGATCCAATGCAGCAGAGACATTCAATGTGTGCCACGCTGTCACGGCCCAGACGCACACCAGTGCGCAATCATCTGGGAGCCGCGCTGAGCGCACCTCCAAGCGCGCTCGCGCCACTCAAACTGCTGCAGGCAGCTGCGTTCTATCTTGTTTTAACATCCTGTGGCACTCTTCTGCGATCACGGCGGACGAAACTGCTCATGCTCAGGGTGTTTGTAGAGATTCGGGGTTTTGCACAAATGTGATGCACCATGTTAGATGTCCCGGTTTTGTGACTGTCGTAGACATAAACAGCGTCGCAGCTCTTGCAAATCACGTAGCCAGCATTACTATCATCCTGATTTACAACCTCATAAAAACGAGTCCACGCTGAACTTTTCTGGCCTTTTTTTCCCCTGGTCTTTAGTATTCCCTTTTTTAGTTTGTCGCGTACCACGTTTGCTGCCGGCGTTGCCATCTTCTTCTTTTTTTCTTCTTCTGTTGTGGCGTGCTGCAGGTGCCTGCTCGTTTTTCGTATGTGGGTAACAACATTTAACTATGTATATATATTTCCCAATTGGTTTAACTGCCACCCGCCTGAATCTATTTAAAATCTAATTTTTTTTAATTTCAACCGCCCGACCCGACCCGCGGATAAAATCTTTTTTTTTTATATTTCAACCGCCCGACCCGCGGATAATCCGCGGACTCCGCGGTTGTGTTCGCAAACAGCCCATCTCTAATAGGTACCTACGCTCCCACATACATACACAAATACAGTACATATTTACATACTTAAAGTTCATACATCCACACGCACATTCAATATACAAACATACACATACACATACTGTACATATACACTCACTGTACAAACACATATACACATTCTGTACATATACAAGTACATATACATACGTACACTCATGCACATAATCACGTTTCATCAAACATATATTATTGTTGTTGCCCTAGGGTAAACTGGGTGTAACACATGGCACACTGACAAAGCTTAACCTATTGTTACTATAACAATCTACAAGGTTAAAGTAGGTTGCTTCTCTTTCTCCCCCTCCATTTTTCTGCATTCTTTCGTATCTCAAGTTATCATTACATATATGTATTGTTGCATTTGAACAACTGTATTGTTGATAATAAAGGTAAAGTATTGGTATTGTTTATTAGCAATAGCGCTATTTCTATTGGTATTTGTATTGATCCATTTGTAGTGTAATAATGCTCATTGTCATTTCTGTATTATTTTTTATTTCGCTAACTGCTTATTTGCTATTACTTTTACCATCATATTTGTACATGTCATATTTGCTGATGTTGCTCTATTGTTGTTGTTGTTGTTGTTGTTTTTGTCTCTCTGTCTAATCCCCCTCTTGTCCCCACAATTTCCCCCTCTGTCTTCTTTTTTCTCTCTTTCTATCCCCTCCTGCTCCGGCCCGGCTGCACTAAATGATAATATAAATACATTTAATAAAGTCAAATACAAATAAGGCAACAAGAGAAGTATCCTACACTTCTCTTTTGTAAAGTAAATGTGAACAGCCGACATGGGCATCTACATCAACTATATGATTTGCCTGAGAAGATGGACAGGACAAAAAATTAAAAAAAAATGAAATAAAATTAAAAAAAATAAAATAATAAATAAATAAATCCACCTACAATCTGATATATCTGTCATGACATGGACTATGATGCAGTTTCCTGCGAGGATTGCTTTCCCGAGATGCAAACGAACTGGACTGGACATCGGATGAAGGTAGATACATGATTTAATTATGACTATAAAAAGGTACAAACGAAAAGGCGGAGAACAAACTTGGCGAAGAAACAAAAACTAGCACAAAGGCAAAACTATGGACATGAAACATACAAGCACTTACTGTGACAAGAACTGTGGCATGGACTATGATATCAAAGAGTATCATGGGTAGCGGCGGTAACAGAAGTAATGTCGCCAGGCCGACTGCCTGGCAACTACAAGCTTAAACAATAAAGAGATGATTAATGACAGGTGCGTGAATCCAAACACATGACAGGTGAAACTAATGGTCAGCATGGAAACAAAACCAGGGAGTGAAAAAACAGGAATTAAGTGTCCAAAAACCAAACAGCACATGGCCAAACAAAAACATGATCAAAAGACATGACAATACCACTAAGCTTTAGAACTTTGTTGTGAAAATCTCCTTCCGCGTCTGTGGGAACGCTACGTCTGAGCTGCTGTGACGTAGACTACCATAGTAACTAAATAGATTACCATAGAAACTGGTATATCATCCAAAAGCGCTGATTCCGACCATTGAAATACTTTGTATAGTTCAAGACTTACAGTCATTAGAAAACATGAGTGCACATCATAATGGCAGCTACACTTTCCATCTTAAACATCTACAAAAATTATTTGGGAATGTCTGGCGGGCCAGATTGAAAAGCTTAACGGGCCGCATGCGGACCCCGGGCCTTAATTTGTCCAGGTCTGGTCTAAAGGCTTAGTGGCCACATGCGTGGACAGCATCTTTTAGCTCTTATTTCCAAAATTGTGTACACTACTGAATTGGGGTCTTATGGCCACTTATGTGGACACTTGTACTGCCATCTGGTGGTGACAGAAGAGTATAACTGGAACAGGTGAGGGAAACAAGCGCTCAGGGAGTAAAGCAGGAAGGGGAACAAAAAAATAAGAGCGCGAACAGGAAACAAACACCAAACCAAGGAACCACCACCAGAAGTGATGTGACAGATCGTCACAATTAGATTGTATTCATGTAAGTGCATTTCATAAACTAAAAGACACTACAGAGTGTAAAAAAGTGTATAAAATAGCAAATACAACAGTGCAAAATGAAACCAAAAAGCACCAGCAACAGAATAAATGCAGTTCAAAATGTACACGGAAAAGGCGATTAAAAGATTATAATGTGATGTATTACTAAATATGAACGTTTTTAAGAGTTATGAGTTTAAAACAGTGTGAAAGAGGTGTGTTTTTAAGTTGAAGTATTCCATTAAAATTAAATTTGACTTTTAAATGAATAACAACAACAAAACATAATTGATTAACGTGGACCCCGACTTAAACAAGTTGAAAAACGTATTGGGGTGTTACCATTTAGTGGTCAATTGTACGGAATATGTACTGTACTGTGCAATCTACTAACAAAAGTTGCAATTAATCAATCAATTAATGGCCTATATAATGAATTATACAGTACGGTATGTTCGATAATCAGAAATTGTATTACTTTAAATGAAAAAATGTATTTGCCTCTATACTGTGTGTAATGTACTCAACCGTATTCAGCTGCCTAGCATATCTTGACTAGATTATTTTATAATAGAAAATTATAAAACATAGTAACAATTACTTTCATCTAAGGATGTCCGATAATATCGGGCTGCCCATATTATCGGCCGAAAAATGCTTTAAAATGCAATATCGGAAATTATCGGTATCGGTTTCAAAAAGTAACATTTATGACATTTTAAAAGGCCGCTGTGTACACGGACGTAGGGAGAAGTACAGAGCGCCAATAAACCTTAAAGGCACTGCCTTTGCGTGCCGGCCCAGTCACATAATATCTACGGCTTTACACACACATAAGTGAATGCCTGCATACTTGGTCAACAGCCATACAGGTCACACTGAGGGTGGCCGTATAAACAACTTTAACACTGTTACAAATATGCGCCACACTGTGAACCCACACCAAACAAGAATGACAAACACATTACGGGAGAACATCCGCACCGTAACACAACATAAACACAACGGAACAAATACCCAGAAACCCTTGCAGCACTAACTCTTCCGGGACGCTACATTACACTATCACTATCTCCCCCATACACACCTCAACCCCGCCCCCACCAACCCCGCCCACCTCACCCTCCTAATAGCATGTCCCAAATTCCAAGCTGCTGTTTTGAGGCATGTTAAAAAAAAAATAATGCACTTTGTGACTTCAATAATAAATATGGCCGTGCCATGTTGGCGTTTTTTACCATAACTTGAGTTGATTTATTTTGGAAAACCTTGTCACATTGTTTAATGCATCCAGCGGGGCATCACAACAAAATTAGGCATAATAATGCGTTAATTCCACGACTGTATAAGTCGGTATCGGTTGATATCTGTCAGGACTTGGACTATGGCCTGGTTTGTTCTCCCGTGGTGCAAATGAACATTTGGACCAGACATGGCGTGAAGGTGAAGACATATTTAATTTTACTATAACAAAAAGAACAAACTAAAGGTGCGCACAAGGCGGAAGTACAAACTTGACAAATGAAACCAATACTTGCACGTGGGCAAAAAACTAAGGACATGAACAAAAGTCGCTAACTGTGGCATGAATCGAAAAAACTTACTTGGACAGGGCATGAAGTACGCAGAGGTAAACAGAGTGTGACAGGGGTATGAATCCGGATGTCGCCAGAACGACAAACTGAAAACAATGAACTTAAATACTAGTGACATGATTAGTGAAAACAGGTGCGTGACTCAAAACGTGAAACAGGTGCGTGACGTGACAGGTGAAAACTAATGGGTTGCTATGGTGACAAACAAGAGTGCACAATGAGTCCAAACGTAGAACAGGTGAAACTAATGGGTAACTATGGAAACAAGACAAGGGAGTGAAAAGCCAGAAACTAAAGAGTCCAATAACTAAACAAAACAAAACATGACTAAAACAAAACACGATTACACAGACATGACAATATCGGTATCGGTAATTAAGAGTTGGACAATATCGGAATATCGGATATCGGCAAAAAAGCCATTATCGGACATCTCTACTTTCATCCCATTGATTATTTGAGCGTTGATGTTCCAGGTAATCTTATTTTCAGTGAAGGTATAGGATAGGCAAATATAAGCCTATTCCTTTTCCGGTCATTCTTTTTAATTTCTTTTTGTGTGTAAATGTGTATGACTGTTAAATATGTATAATCTGTGCTGTTAAACTGATCACACAAAATAGTTGATTATATGACCGAAATAAACGTATTTCATTCATTCATTCAGATTTGCTTTAGGGAAGAATATCAAAAATGGTCCCTGCATCTATTTTTTTTCCTTATGCGGGCCTTGGTTTTGATACCCGTACTATAAACTCACCTCAGTATATCTCAGACCTCATCCAAATTTACACTCCTGCGCGCGCTCTGAGGTCCGAGAGCCAGCTCCAGCTTGTGGTGCCCAAGACCAGACTTAAATCCAGGGGAGACTGGGCCTTCTCTGTGGTCGACCCTAAGCTCTGGAACACTCTGCCCCTCCATGTTCAAACTGCTCCCACAGTGGAGTGTTTTAAAGGGGAACATTATCACCAGACCTATGTAAGCGTCAATATATACCTTGATGTTGCAGAAAAAAAGACCATATATTTTTTTAACCGATTTCCGAACTCTAAATTGGTGAATTTTGGCGAATTAAACGCCTTTCTATTATTCGCTCTCACATCGGGAAGCAATCCGCCATTTTCTCAAACACCGAGTCAAATCAGCTCTGTTATTTTCCGTTTTTTCGACTGTTTTCCGTACCTTGGAGACATCATGCCTCGTCGGTGTGTTGTCGGAGGGTGTAACAACACCAACAGGGACGGATTCAAGTTGCACCAGTGGCCCAAAGATGCCAAAGTGGCAAGAAATTGGACGTTTGTTCCGCACACTTTAGCGACGAAAGCTATGCTACGACAGAGATGGCAAGAATGTGTGGATATCCTGCGACACTCAAAGCAGATGCATTTCCAACCATAAAGTCAAAGAAATCTGCCGCCAGACCCCCATTGAATCTGCCGGAGTGTGTGAGCAATTCAGGGACAAAGGACCTCGGTAGCACGGCAAGCAATGGCGGCAGTTTGTTCCCGCAGACGAGCGAGCTAAACCCCCTGGATGTCTTGGCTCACACCGTCCCTTATGCCACCGAAGATGATCAAGAGAAGAATATCGACCTTAGCTTCCCTGGCCTGCTGACATCAACTCCAAAACTGAACAGATCAGCTTTCAGGAAAAGAGCGCGGATGAAGGTATGTCTACAGAATATATTAATTGATGAAAACTGGGCTGTCTGCACTCTCAAAGTGCATGTTGTTGCCAAATGTATTTCATATGCTGTAAACCTAGTTCATAGTTGCTAGTTTCCTTTAAAGCCAAACAAACACATACCAATCGTTGGTTAGAAGGCGATCGCCAAATTCGTCCTCGCTTTCTCCCGTGTCGCTGGCTGTCGTGTCGTTTTCGTGGGTTTCGCTTGCATACGGTTCAAACCGATATGGCTCAATAGCTTCAGTTTCTTCTTCAATTTGGTTTTGGCTACCTGCCTCCACACTACAACCATCCGTTTCAATACATGCGTAATCTGTTGAATCGCTTAAACCGCTGAAATCCGAGTCTGAATCCAAGCTAATGTCGCTATAGCTGTTGGCATCACTGTGTGACGTCACAGGAAAATGGACAGGTGTATATAACGATCAGGCACCTTGAAGCTTTTTTTAGGGATATGCGTGATGGGCAAAATTTTGAAAAAAACTTCGAAAAATAAAATAAGCCACTGGGAACTGATTTTTAATGGTTTTAACCCTTCTGAAATTGTGATAATGTTCCCCTTTAAGTCTCGTCTTAAGACCCACTTTTATTCTTTGGCTTTTAACACTACGTGAGTTGTCCTCTGTGGTTTTTATAATTGTTGATTTCTATTTACTGTTTTAATTGGTTTCACCCTTTAAAATCGTTTGTAATCATATTTATTTTTACATTGTTTTTATATTGGTTTTATATTTATTTATTTTTTGTTTTCATTCAGTCATTGGTGGAGCTAAGGATACTTGTTTTTAATATTGTTGTGCAGCACTTTGGAAACATTTGTGTTGTTTAAATGTGCTATATAAATAAAGTGGATCGGATTGATTGGATAAACGGATGCAACAGAAACTACAGCTTTCATAATCGTATCAAGTGCTTCAAGTTTAACTTCCCACTCTTGAACCAGACGTGACGGACCAGACCAAAGTGTTGTTGCGCCTGGACCGTCTCTCTGACCAGTCTCAACAGATAAGCAGCTCACATTGCAGCCTATTGATCCCTCATTAAGGACGCCGGCCGCGAGTGTTCTCGCTCATTGAATGCGGAAAGGTGAGAGTGAATATGGCGAGTTGAGACTTAGCATCTGATCTGGGGTCTGTGTGTCTGTAAATAATTTGAGCGCTTAATGTGTTTGGCCAAATGCTCGGCAAGCCCGTGTAAACAATAAGCTACTTTAATCACCCACTTTCATCTCCAATCTCCTTCACCCTCCAGCGCATGCTGATGCCGTCTCCATGAGAACTCCCACTCACTGTGATTCAGCCAGCAGTGTTGCCTCATGTTGCTCCCTGAGCAGCACAGGCTCACAAACAACCACAGTGCACCCATCGTTGTCTTTTTTATTTCTTTTAACAAAAACAAACATGTTTTTCAACTTTCTACAGAGCGCGGACAACATGTTTCACTGGTTAACCTTGGGATGTGAAGGACGCCACTCACCTCATCCAGACAGCGTTCATACTGCTCCCGTTGGCTTTCATTCTCCAAGGCCAAGGATGAGTTCCTCTCCTGGTGGGAAAATGTGGTAGGTTCAGACAGTGCTCATATGGTTTATAGCTGTGGTCAAAAGTTTACATACACTTGTCAGGAATATAATGTCATGCACTGCAAAAAGTCAGTGTTCAAAAACAAGAAAAAAAATAAAATGATTAGGGGTATTTTATTTGAACTAAGCAAAATTATCTGCCAATAGAATAAGAAAATTTGGTTTGTCAAGACTTTACAAAACAAGTAAAATTAGCTAAACTCAATGAACCATACTTGCCAACCTTGAGAGGGGGTGGGGGTGATTGTGGTCGGGGTGAGACGGGGGCGTGGTTGGGGGCGTGGCTAAAAGGGGAGGAGTATATTTACAGCTAGAATTCACCAAGTCAAGTATTTCATATATATATATATATATATATATATATATATTATTTTTTTTATTATATATATATATATATATATATATAAAAGAAATACTTGAATTTCAGTGTTCACTTATTTACACATATACACACACATAACACTCATCTACTCATTGTTGAGTTAAGGGTTGAATTGTCCATCCTTGTTCTATTCTCTTGTCACTATTTTTCGAACCGTGCTGAACACCCTCTCTGATGGTGCATTGCTGTGTGGCACGCACAAAAGTGCTTTCATCAAATGCACTAGATGGCAGTATCGTCCTGTTTAAGAGTGACACAACATCGCTGTTTACGGCAGACGAACTGCTTTACGGTATACAAAAAAGTGACTGCTGTTGTTGTGTGTTGTTGCCACGCTGGGAGGACGTTAATGAAACTGCCTAACAATAAACACACATAAGAAACCAAGAACTCGCCCTCCATCATTCTATAATTATAACGTGATTGGGCAGGTACGCTTTTTTATATTGTGGAGGACCTGAGTCCGCCTGAATTTCGGGAGATTTTCGGGAGAAAATTTGTCCCGGGAGGTTTTCGGGAGAGGTGCTGAATTTCGGGAGTCTCCCGGAAAATCCGGGAGGGTTGGCAAGTATGCAATGAACCCAAAAATACCTTAAAATAAGTATATTCTCACTAATAACAAGTGCACTTTTCTTAGTAGAAAAAACAACAACCTTCTTGCTCAATATGTTGAAAAATATTCTTAAATTAAGTAGATGCTAGTGCCATTATCTTAACATAATGATATGCACTCTTGAAACCAGCAAACTTATACTAAAAACTAATTTATTGTTCTTAATGGAAAGGCAACAAGGCAACCGCTTGTTTCTCTCAAGGTCTCCTAGCCGCTCAGGCAAATCATATTGTCTAAAAATGCATTTTTCCATGGATAACATGACATCATCGCGTCAAGTGCGTGCTCTTTCAGTCAATTAGTGCGCATATATACAGCCCGGCCCCTGGCCAAACATTTTTTTATTGTAATTTTGAAGAATTTATCTGAATGTGAATGAACTATTTCTGTTCAAAATTGTTAGAAATGTTAAATGTTTAAATATTAACTGTCAGTTTACTGTACTGTGCCAACTGTACTACTATATGAGTACGTGTTTTCTATTGTTTCATTGAAAATAAAACAGCAAAGTCCATTTGGCTGTCATCTGTTTTAATTATGAGACACAATTGTGTCAAAGTCATGATTTTTTTTTTTTCATGCTTGAAATAAGAAAATATTACTTTAAAAAAGTAGTTTTATACTTGTGAGTGTTGATGACACAGCTTTGCAACAGTTGATATTCTAGTTTCAAGCATGTTTTACTCAATATAGGTCATCAAATCTCAGCAACAAGCTGTAATATCTTACTGAGATCATTTAGGACCAAAACACTTAAAACAAGTAAAACACTCTAACATAAAATCTGCTTAGTGAGGAGAATTATCTTATCATACAGAAAAGAAGCAAATATCACCCTTATTTGAGATATTTCATTTTACTTAGATTTCAGTTTTTGCAGTGTGGCTGTCTTGAGTTTCCAATAATTTCTACAACTCTTGTTTTTTTGTGATAGAGTGATTGGAGCACATACTTGTTGGTCACAAAAAAACATTCATGAAGTTGAAAGTTAAAGTTAAAGTACCAATGATTGTCACACACACACTAGGTGTGGCGAAATTATTCTCTGCATTTGACCCATCACCCTTGATCACCCCCTGGGAGGTGAGGGGAGCAGTGGGCAGCAGCGGTGGCCGCACCCGGGAATCATTTTTGGTGATTTAACCCCCAATTCCAACCCTTGATGCTGAGTGCCAAGCAGGGAGGTAATGGCTCCCATTTTTATAGTCTTTGGTAAGACTCGGTCGGGGTTTTGAACTCACAACCTACCGATCTCAGGGCGGACACTCTAACCACTAGGCCACTGAGTAGGTCTATTTCAACTGTTATTGAGTAATATTCCAGCTTTTATCATAATATTGCAAAAATGTTCAGTTTTTCTTGTAAAATAAAATCGACTTTTGTTGAATAAGATTACGACTTTTATTGTAAAACTGCCAAAATTATAAGTTTTTCTTGTGAAATTGCGACCTTTTTCTTGTGAAATTCCAACTCATGTATGTTTATATAATTAATGTTGTAAATACTACTGTTAATATATCTAGAAAGGGTGGTTCTAAAGAGGTGGGCATTTTTTCCCAGGCCTCAAGAAGGTAACAAATACAAGTGTGTGTGTGTGTGTGTGTGCGTGTGTGTGTGTGTGTGTGTGTGGTACACAGAACATCAGTTTCCACACTTCTATTAGCCCCGGGTCCAGTGGACCCGGACATCTTATTTGTAATAGAAATGTGTAGGGGGGGTGTATGGTGTGTGGTCATTAAATACCGTAATTTTCGGAGTATAAGTCGCTCCGGAGTATAAGTCGCACCGGCCGAAAATGCATAATAAAGAAGGAAAAAAAACAATTTATTATGGGTCTACTGAAAATGTGAGCAAATGTGCTGGGTCAAAAGTATACATACAGCAATGTTAATATTTGCTTACATGTCCCTTGGCAAGTTTACCTGCAATAAGGCACTTTTGGTAGCCATCCACAAGCTTCTGCTTGAACTTTTGACCACTCGTCTTGACAGTTCAGCTGAATGTGTTCGTTTTCTGACATGGACTTGTTTCTTCAGCATTGTCCACACGTTTAAGTCAGGACTTTGGGAAGGCCATTCTAAAACCTTAATTCCAGCCTGATTTAGCCATTCTTTTACCACATTTGACGTGTGTTTGGGGTCATTGTCCTGTTGGAACACCCAACTGCGCCCAAGACCCAACCTCCAGGCTGATGATTATAGCTTGTCCTGAAGAATTTGAGGATAATTGTCCCATTTACTCTCTGTAAAGCACCAGTTCCATTGGCAGCAAAACAGGCCCAGAGGATAATACTACCACCCCCATGCTTGGTGGTAGGCCTGGTGTTCCTGGGATTAAAGGCCTCACCTTTTCACCTCCAAACATATTGCTGGGTATTGTGGCCAAAGAGCTCAATTTTTTGTTTCATCTGACCACAGAACATTCCTCCAGAAGGTCTTATCTTTGTCCATGTGATGTCAGATCATACTTGCCAACCCTCCCGAATTTTCCGGGAGACTCCCGAAATTCAGCGCCTCACCCGAAAACCTCCCGGGACAAACATTCTCCCGAAAACCTCCTGATTTTCAGCCGGAGCTGGAGGCCACGCCCCCTCCAGGTCCTTGCGGACCTGAGTGAGGACAGCCTTTTTTCAAGACGGGAGGACAACAGGGTGACAAGAACTAAATCATCCAGACTAGAGATAAATTGTATTATTATGTTTATCTTACCTAAAAATAAATATATTTATTAATTAAACAAATAAAAAATAACTAAATGTTTACTCTATTTTGCTAAAAACATCAAAATTAATTGTATTTTTATTTGTATTTTTTCTGACTCCTTATTACATCCAGCCATAGAATTATACATTAAAATGAACATATTTGAAATAGTTAATTTTAAATTATCACAATAATTCTTTAAAAAGGGGAACCGGAGGGTGTGTTCTAACTATCGTGGGATCACACTCCTCAGCCTTCCCGGTAAGGTCTATTCAGGTGTACTGGAGAGGAGGCTACGCCGGATAGTCCAACCTCGGATTCAGGAGGAACAGTGTGGTTTTCGTCCTGGTCGTGGAACTGTGGACCAGCTCTATACTCTCGGCAGGGTCCTTGAGGGTGCATGGGAGTTTGCCCAACCAGTCTACATGTGCTTTGTGGACTTAGAGAAGGCATTCGACCGTGTACCCCGGGAAGTCCTGTGGGGAGTGCTCAGAGAGTACGGGGTTTCGGACTGTCTGATTGTGGCGGTCCGCTCCCTGTATGATCAGTGCCAGAGTTTGGTCCGCATTGCCGGCAGTAAGTCGGACACGTTTCCAGTGAGGGTTGGACTCCGCCAAGGCTGCCCTTTGTCACCGATTCTGTTCATAACTTTTATGGACAGAATTTCTAGGCGCAGTCAAGGCGTTGAGGGGATCCGGTTTGGTGGCTGCAGGATTAGGTCTCTGCTTTTTGCAGATGATGTGGTCCTGATGGCTTCATCTGGCCAGGATCTTCAGCTCTCACTGGATCGGTTCGCAGCCGAGTGTGAAGCGACTGGGATGAGAATCGGCACCTCCAAGTCCAAGTCCATGGTTCTCGCCCGGAAAAGGGTGGAGTGCCATCTCCGGGTTGGGGAGGAGATCTTGCCCCAAGTGGAGGAGTTCAAGTACCTCGGAGTCTTGTTCACGAGTGAGGGAAGTGTGGATTGTGAGATCGACAGGCGGATCGGTGCGGCGTCTTCAGTAATGCGGATGCTGTATCGATCCGTTGTGGTGAAGAAGGAGCTGAGCCGGAAGGCAAAGCTCTCAATTTACCGGTCGATCTACGTTCCCATCCTCACCTATGGTCATGAGCTTTGGGTTATGACCGAAAGGACAAGATCACGGGTACAAGCGGCCAAAATGAGTTTCCTCCGCCGGGTGGCGGGGCTCTCCCTTAGAGATAGGGTGAGAGGCTCTGTCATCCGGGGGGAGCTCAAAGTAAAGCTGCTGCTCCTCCACATGGAGAGGAGCCAGATGAGGTGGTTCGGGCATCTGGTCAGGATGCCACCCGAGCGCCTCCCTAAGGAGGTGTTTAGGGCACGTCCGACCGGTAGGAGGCCACGAGGAAGACCCAGGACACGTTGGGAAGACTATGTCTCCCGGCTGGCCTGGGAACGCCTCGGGGTTCCACAGGAAGAGCTGGACGAAGTGGCTGGGGAGAGGGAAGTCTGGGCTTCCCTGCTTAGGCTGCTGCCCCCGCGACCAGACCTCGGATAAGCGGAAGAAGATGGATGGATGGATGGATAATAATTCATTTAAAATGACCTATTTAATTATTGAAATAATTGTTTGTTTTCAACAACTTTAGCATTTTATTCATTACATTTTGAAGCGCTCAGAAGCCAAGTTATGTTATATTCCTTAAGATTTATTTATGCAAGTTTGAAGTATCAATTATCTAAACACAGTTTTGTTTGCATATTTTCAGGATATATATATATACTGTATATATATGAAATACTTGACTTGGTGAATTCTAGCTGTCAATATATTCCTCCCCTCTTAACCATGCCCCGCCCCACCCCCGGCCACGCCCCCCACCTCCCGAAATCGGAGGTCTCAAGGTTGGCAAGTATGTGTCAGATGAAACAAAAATTAAGCTGTTTGGCCACAATACCCAGCATTATGTTTGGAGAAGTGGTCAAAAATTCAAGCAGAAACTTGTGGATGGCTACCAAAAGCGCTTTATTGCAGGTAAACTTGCCAAGGGACATGTAAGCAAATATTAACATTGCTGTATGTATACTTGGTCACATTTTCAGTAGACCCATAATAAATTCATAAAAGAACCAAAGTTTTTTGTGACCAACAAGTATGTGCTCCAATCACTCTATCACAAAAAAATAAGAGTATTAGAAATGATTGTAAACTCAAGACAGCCATGACATGATGTTCTTTACAAGTGTATGTCAACTCTTGACCACGGCCGTACATGTGATGCAACACAGTGAAGGAGGTGAACACAGCAATGAAAGGTCAACGTCGAGGCAGCGCGGCCGATAAAACTCTCCGAGGTACTACAGAGGAAAAGGTCAAGGGAACGCGAGTCATGATGTTGAACTTTGGGGTTCAGATCTAATAAGAATATCTCCTCCAATTGACGAGGGACCAGTCAGAGCACTATTGATCTCTGGGGGTTTTCAATTTGTCAGAGGCCGGCAGCGTGTTAGGAGCTGTCAGCCGGCCGGGCGCCGCTCACCCTCTGCCCTTTAGGAGGAGCTCGCCATCCCTCATTGGGAACGCTGTAGAGAGCGTAATTATAGCCCCAAAGATTCCGAGAGAAGAGGATAATTAAATCCCTAAAGCTTAGGAGATGAGCACAAATGTAACAAGGAACAAGTGATTCTCTCAAGAAGCACTTTAAGCACCTCTTGTAGCAGAGGCTCACAAACAAGTGGCTCAGGTAGTAGAGCGGCTGGGCAAACAACTCGAGGGTTCCGGGTTCGTATCCACCATCCTTACCATGGCCGTTGTGTTCCTGGTAGTGTTGTCCCGATATTTTGGTACCGGGTACCAAAATGGGTTTCAGAGGCGGTATAGTACCGTAAATGATTCATTAGTATCGCGGTACTATACTGTACAACCCCTAGGCTTGGCATCTTGCTGAAATAAGCAGGGGCGTCCATGATAATGTTGCTTGGATGGCAACATATGTTGCTCCAAAACCTGTATGTACCTATCAGCATTAATGGCGCCTTCACAGATGTGTAAGTTACCCATGCATTGGGAACTAATACACCCCCATACCATCACAGATGCTGCCTTTTAGACTTTCAGATTGTTCTTATCCTCTTTGTTCCGGAAAGACACGACGTCCACAGATTCCAAAAACAATTTGAAATGTGGATTTGTCAGACCACAGAACATGTTGAAGAGGTTCATTTAGCCTACTATTGTGTATTTATAAATGGTTGATTTATATAGGCTAGTAAGGTAAAGTTTTCCGGCTATCTTGCTTCTGCAGCCTTCATCAGAGGTGCAAAAGCAAGATAGCCGAAACTTGTCAGGTACAAAACTTTACCTTACTAGCCTATATAAATCAACCATTTATAAAGACCACAGAACACTTTTCCACTTTGCATCAGTCCATCTTAGACGAGCTCGGGCCCAGCGAAACCGGCGGCGTTTCTGGGTGTTGTTGAGAAATGGCTTTCGCTTTCCATAGTAGAGTTTTAACTTGCACTTACAGATGTAGCTACGAACCGTAGTTACTGACAGGTTTTCTGAAGTGTTCCTGAGCCCATGTGGTGATATCCTTTACACACTGATGTGGCTTTTTGATGCAGTACCGCCTGAGAGATCGAAGGTCCGTAATATCATCGCTTCTGTGCAGTGATTTCTCCAGATTCTCTGAACTTTTTGATGATATTACGGACTGTAGAAGGCGAAATCCCTAAATTCCTTGCAATAGCTTGTTGAGAAATGTTGTTCTTAAACAATTTGCTCAGGGATTTGTTGACAAAGTGGTGACCCTCGCCCCATTCTTGTTTGTGAATGACTGAGCATTTCATGGAAGCTGCTTTTATACCCAATCATGGCACCCACCTGTTCCCAATTAGCCCGTTCACCTGTGGGATGTTCCAAATAAGTGTTTGATGAGCATTCCTCAACTTTCTCACTCTTTTTTGCCACTTGTGCCAGATTTTTTGAAACATGTTGCAGGCATCAAATTACAAATGAGCTAATATTTGCAAAAAATAACAAAGTTTACCAGTTCGAACGTTAAATATCTTGTCTTTACAGTCTGTTCAATTGAATATAAGTTGAAAAGGATTTGCAATTTATTGTATTCTGTTTTTATTTACTATTTACACAACGTGCCAACTTCACTGGTTTTGGGTGTTGTAGATCGGTGGCCCATTCATCGGCACATTCCTCGATTAAAAAACAGGACATAGAGTTCATTCAGTTACTTACACCTAGGAAAGAAACTCGTACGTAGACCGAGGACCTACTGAATTAATTTACGGCAAATAATGTGACTTTGTTCTATTGTACAAAAGGTTATGGGATCATTGTTGGTGCTTTCTGACCTACAACAATAAAAATTAAAGCTGCAAGCAGCGATGGACAGGATCGACTTTGACGGCACATAAAATCAAAACCGGAGCAGTAATTAAAACTCTTTCTTGAAGTTTTAATCAGAAGGGTTCAATCTCTCTCCTGTGCTAGTTTGAAGCCGACACGACAAACGCGCTCAGAGGAGATAATGTTTGAAAAAAGGTGACCGGTTTTTACAAAACTTTTGTTTTGAAGGAGGAATTGCAAACTTCGTATTGATTTTTGCTGAGTGTTGTTACTATACGAAATGTAGGTCTAAGTGAGACCTACATAGAGGTTTCATGTCTCTAAGACATTCCTACTGGAAGTTACAGGCAGTTTTGTCTGAGTTTTCTTCCTAGGGGGCGCTAGAGCGCAATTTTGAGTTTTGGGGTTGGGTTTTTTATTAGATCGTAATTTTTGCCAGTCCTGATGTGTGTCCAGTTTGGTGAGTTTTGAAGCATGTTAAGAGGGTCAAATTACAGCTCAAAGAGGCAAAAGTGACTGTTTTTACAAAATGTTTGTTTTGAAGGGGGAATTGACAACTTTCTGTTGATTTTTGCTGAAGGATGTTAGTGTACGAAATCTAGGTCTAAGTCAGACCTACATAGAGGTTTTTGTTTCATGTCTCTACGACATTCCTACCGGAAGTTACAAGCAGTTTTGTCTGTGTTTTTTCCTAGGGGGCGCTAGAGCGCAATTTTGAGTTTTGGTTTTTTTTTGGGTTTTTTTTATTAGATGGCAATTGTTGCCAGTCCTGATGTGTGTGTCAAATATGGTGAGTTTTGAAGCATGTTAAGGGGGTCAAATTACAGCTCAAAGAGGCGGCAGATTAATAATAATAAAGAATAAAACGTACAAAATATAATAGGGTCCTCTGTCCCAAAGGGACATTGCGGTCCCTAAAAAGTTCCCAGAGGATGGAGCAGGTTCAGCTATAGTCAATGGAGGGGTTGGCTGCAGATGCAAGAGATGTAAAGCACCTTGCTCCAGCAGGGCGTCCATCACGTGGCGTAGCGTGACGGGACAAAATGTCAGTCTCAAAGAGCAACAGGAAATGACCCTCTGCTGAATAATTATCTCCAGAGTAGTGTTGTCCCGATACAAATATATTGGTACCGGTACCAACATGTATTTTTTATTATTTTCTAAATAAAGGGGACCACAAAAAATTTCATTATTTGCTTTATTCTAACAAAAAATCTTAGGGTACATTAAACATATGTTTCTTATTGCAAGTTTGTCCTTAAATATAATAGAGAACATACAAGACAACTTGTCTTTTAGTAGTAAGTAAACAAACAAAGGCTCTTAATTTAGCTGCTGACATATGCAGTAACATATTGTGTCATTTATCATTCTGTCATTTTGTCAACATTATTAAGGACAAGTGGTAAAAAATGAATTATTAATCTACTTGCTCATTTACTGTTAATATCTGTTTACTTTCTGTTTCAATATGTCCTATCTATGGCACGGTTTGGTTGCAGCTTGCTGCGAGGTTTGTTCTCCCAGGATTTTTCTGTCTGATAAGATAATTCTTCTCACCAAGCAGATTTTATGTTAGAGTGTTTTACTCGTTTTAAGTGTTTTGGTCCTAAATGATCTCAGTAAGATATTACAGCTTGTTGCTGAGATTTGATGACCTATATTGAGTAAAACATGCTTGAAACTAGAATATCAACTGTTGCAAAGCTGTGTCATCAACACTCACAAGTATAAAACTACTTTTTTAAAGTAATCATTTCTTATTTCAAGCATGAAAAAAAAAAAATCATGATGCCGAGCGCATATCATTATGTCAAGATAATGGCACTAGCATTTACTTCATTTAAGAATATTTTTCAACATATTGAGCAAAAAGCTCAAAAAAAAAAAATCTACCAAGAAAAGTGCACTTGTTATCAGTGAGAATATACTTATTTTAAGGTATTTTGGGTTTCATTGAGGTTAGATAATTGTACTTGTTTTGGAAAGTCTTGACAAGCCGAATTTTCTTGTTCTATTGGCAGATAATTTTGCTTAGTTCAAATAAAATACCCCTTATTTTTGTATTTTTTGTTTTTGTTTTTGAACACTGACTTTTTGCAATGTATATATATATATATATATATATATATATATATATATATATATATATATATATATATATATATATATATATATATATATATAATATATGTATGTGTGGGAAAAAAAATCACAAGACTACTTCATCTCTACAGGCCTGTTTCATGAGGGGTTC
This sequence comes from Nerophis lumbriciformis, assembly GCF_033978685.3. Taxonomy (NCBI): domain Eukaryota; kingdom Metazoa; phylum Chordata; class Actinopteri; order Syngnathiformes; family Syngnathidae; genus Nerophis; species Nerophis lumbriciformis. The sequence continues at coordinate 741,627 of NC_084570.2, read as the reverse complement.
CCTCAATCATCAGAAAAAATCTCCTGATGATTGAGGGAACCCCTCATGAAACAGGCCTGTAGAGATGAAGTAGTCTTGTGATTTTTTTTCCCACACATACATATATTGCGCTCTACTACGGTATCGAGCACTATTTTTTGGATAACCTTATTAAGACATATATATATATATATATATATATATATAATATGTATGTATAAGAAATACTTGAATTTCAGTGAATTCTAGCTATATATATTTTTATTCACTGGCTTTTAACCCAGCATGAGACTTTAAACTGTTTTTAGCTTTTAACTTTTTTAACTGTTTTTAACTTTTAAACTGTTTTTTATCTAACAAAGTGTTCTTAGGGTAATTTATTTTTGCTTTTTCAATTTGTATTTTTATTTCTCTTTTAAATGTTATTTTTTAGTCTGTCCTTTGCCTCTATTTCTTTGTGGTGTACAGCCCTTTGTTTTTCAACTATGCTTGTTTTTAAAGGGCTTTATGAATAAAGTTGGTATGGTATGGTATGGTATGATATGGTATACATATACTCCCCCCCCCCCAATCTCCCGAACTCTGAGGTCTCAACTTTGGCAAGTATGATTATGATTCATTAGTATCGCGGTACTAAACTAATACCGGTATACCGTCCAACCCTACTCCGGAGTATAATGTGTGTGTGAATCGGTACGCAGGTAGAGAAGTATACCTCCAGGTTCTTGAGGCGTTCCAACAAGAGCTTGGTTCTGTCATCATCCGCATCTGCTTGGCTGACGTCGGCGTGCAGCGGCATCGCGGATCCCTGCCCGGTCTGAGTCGCCGGCAGGGGGCTGGTCTTTTCTGGGCAGTCGTGCAGCCTGTGCATTTCCTCGGAGAGTTTCTCCTGAGGCGCAGGAATGAAAAAAAAGACCAGGTTAGAGGCGCTGGGAGACGAGGGGGGGGGGATTTGGCAGGGAGATGCCACAGCAGATGGGGTACGAATGGAACAAAAAAATCAAAAAATCGCAGAAGTCGCAGAAGAAAGAGAAAGTGAAAGACAAGATGAAAGCCGGGGGAGGGGATGGAATGGGCAGATGGGCCGACGGGGAGGCAGCGTCAACTAAACATCCCATAATCCCTAATCATGTATCTCTTGTTTTCCAAATTACTGCAGCGACCTTGATGGCGCTCTCGCTCGGCCCTCCTGCGTTTGTCTGCCAGCCCTCTTTGATGGAGACCGAGGTCTTCCTGGCATCTCATTAACGACTCTTCTAATTGGGAAGGCTGAGGTTGGCACAGAACACACGAGGAGATGGGAAATCTGCAAAGTGTAAATCTAAAATACTCTAAAACTGCTCAGGAGAACCAAACATGTTTGCTGGTGTAATTAGTTTTTGGAATGACACTGACTCGCATTTTGAATTGCTATCAATATCATGATCTATGGTCTGGTTGATGTTTTTGTTATTTTTTGTTAGTTTTGGACTCTTTTAGTTCCTGTTTGCGCTCCCTTGTTTGTTTAATTACCATCCATCCATCCATCCATCCATCTTCTTCCGCTTATCCGATGTCGGGTCGCAGGGGCTACAGCCTAAGCAGGGAAGCCCAGACTTTCCTCTCCCCAGCCACTTCGTCCAGCTCTTCCCGGGGGATCCCGAGGAGTTCCCAGGCCAGCCGGGAGACAGAGTCTTCCCAACGTGTCCTGGGTCTTCCCCGTGGACGTGCCCTAATCACCTCCCTAGGGAGGCGTTCCGGTGGCATCCTGACCAGATGCCTGAACCACCTCTCACCCTATCTCAATCAATCAATCAATGTTTATTTATATAGCCCTAAATCACAAGTGTCTCAAAGGGCTGCACAAGCCACAACGACATCCTCAGTACAAAGCCCACATACGGGCAAGGAAAAACTCACCCCAGTGGGACGTCGATGTGAATGACTATGAGAAACCTTGGAGAGGACCGCATATGTGGGTAACCCCCCCCCTCTAGGGGAGACCGAAAGCAATGGATGTCGAGTGGGTCTGACATAATATTGTGAGAGTCCAGTCCATAGTGGATCCAACATAATAGTAAGAGTCCAGTCCATAGTGGGGCCAGCAGGACACCATCCCGAGCGGAGACGGGTCAGCAGCGTAGAGATGTCTAAGGGAGAGCCCCGCCACCCGGCGGAGGAAACTCATTTGGGCCGCTTGTACCCGTGATCTTGTCCTTTTGGTCATAACCCAAAGCTCATGACCATAGGTGAGGATGGCAACATAGATCGACCGGTAAATTGAGAGCTTTGCCTTCCGGCTCAGCTCCTTCTTCACCACAACGGATCGATACAGCGTCCGCATTAATGAAGCCGCCGCACCGATCCGCCTGTCGATCTCATGATCCACTCTTCTCTCACTCGTGAACAAGACTCCTAAGTACTTGAACTCCTCCACTTGGGGCAGGGTGTCCTCCCCAACCCGGAGATGGCATTCCACCCTTTTCCGGGAGAGAACCATAAACTCGGACTTGGAGGTACTGATTCTCAACCCAGTCGCTTCACACTCGGCTGTGAACCGATCCAGTGAGAGCTGAAGATCCTGGCCAGATGAAGCCATCAGGACCACATCATCTGCAAAAAGCAGAGACCTAATCCTGCAGCCACCAAACCGGATCCCCTCAACGCCTTGACTGCGCCTAGAAATTCTGTCCATAAAAGTTATGAACAGAATGGGTGACAAAGGGCAGCCTTGGCAGAGTCCAACCCTCACTGGAAACGTGTCTGACTTACTGCCGGCAATGCGGACCAAGCTCTGACACTGATCGTACAGGGACCGGACCGCCACAATCAGACAGTCCGATACCCCATACTCTCTGAGCACTCTACACAGGATTTCCAGAGGGACACCGTCGAATGCCTTCTCCAAGTCCACAAAGCACATGTAGACTGGTTGGGCAAACTCCCATGCACCCTCAAGGACCCTGCCGAGAGTATAGAGCTGGTCCACAGTTCCACGACCATGTTCAGTTACCATGGCGACTTATTAGTTTCACCTGCCTCTGGTGTTCGGGACACGCACCTGCTCTAATCAAGAAGACCATTAATTAAGCCTGTCTTTGCCAGTCAGTCATCCTGGCGTCATTGCTTAGTTCATGCTGCTCGTTCCATGTCTGATTCCACAGTCGTGCTAGTTGCTCAATGCCATAGTTCGGTTAGTTGTTTTCATGTCTATAGTTTCATGTTTCATGTCCTAAGTTTTTTGCCTTAGCTTCCGCTTGCCTTCGGGTTGTTTTCTGTTTTTTTGTACTTCGTTGAGTGTTAGTTGAATAATTAAATATGTTCCTACCTTCACGCCTTGTCCGGAATAGTCCGATTGCTTCCCGGGAGAACAAAACCTCGCAGTATGCTGCGACCCCCCGCTATGACAATCAAAACTAATAATAGAATGTTCTGGACAGAATTTAGGCTATCGGCACTCGAGAATGCAACAACCAGCCAAACCTCGGTTTTTGCACGGTTTTGGATGGTCATTTTCACTGGAATTATGCCTCGGTTTTCGTTTGCTACCATGGTAAATGGGTTATACTTGTATAGCGCTTTTCTACCTTCAAGGTACTCAAAGCGCTTTGACACTATTTCCACATTCACCCATTCACACACACATTCACACACTGATGGAGGGAGCTGCCATGCAAGGCCCTAACTACGATCCATCAGGAGCAAGGGTGAAGTGTCTTGCTCAAGGACACAACGGACGTGAAGAGGTTGGTAGAAGGCGGGGATCGAACCAGGAACCCTCAGGTTGCTGGCACGGCCACTCTCCAACTGCGCCACGCCGCCATAAACTTCCACGTAATTGAGCGCCCAAAAACAATCAGTCTCTGCTTTTATTTGTGTAATTATAACAATTAGCCACCATGGGGCCAAATAAGTTAAAGTTAAAGTACCAATGATAGTCACACACACACTAGGTGTGGTGAAATGTGTCCTCTGCATTTGACCCATCCCCTTGATCCACCCCCTGGGAGGTGAGGGGAGCAGTGAGCAGCAGCGGTGGCCGCGCCCGGGAATCATTTTTGGTGATTTAACCCCCAATTCCAACCCTTGATGCTGAGTGCCAAGCAGGGAGGTAATGGCTCCCATTTTTATAGTCTTTGGTATGACTCGGCCGGGGTTTGAACTCACGACCTACCGATCTCAGGGCGGACACTCTAACCACTAGGCCACTGAGTAAGTTAAAATAAAAACAATAAAAATACTAGTACCAGCACTGTGAAAGTGAGAAACTTACAATATGTTCCCCTAGTGCCCAAATAACTCTAAATTAAGTCTGTGTTACTTAGAATATGTTCCCCTAGTGTCCAAATAACTCTAAATTAAGTCGTTGTCACTTAGAATATGTTCCCCTAGTGTCCAAATAACTCTAAATGAAGTCTGTGTTACTTAGAATATGTTCCCCTAGTGTCCAAATAACTCTAAATTAAGTCTGTGTTACTTAGAATACATTCCCCTAGTGTCCATATTACTTTAAATTATGACTTTGTTACTTAGAATATGTTCCCCTCGTGTCCAACTAACTCTAAATTAAGTCGTTGTCACTTAGAATATGTTCCCCTAGTGTCCATATTACTCTAAATGAAGACTTTGTTGCTTAGAATATGTTCCCCTAGTGTCCAAATAACTCTAAATTAAGTCTGTGTTACTTAGAAAATGTCCCCCTGGTGTCCAAATAACTCAGAATTAAGTCGTTGTTACTTACAATATGTTCCCCTAGTGTCCAAATAACTCAAAATGAAGTCTTTGTTTTTTAGAATATGTTCCCCTAGTGTCCAAATAACTCTAAACTTAGTCTGTGCTACTTAGAATATGTTCCCCTAGTGTCCATATTACTCTAAATGAAGACTTTGTTACTTAGAATATGTTCCCCTCGTGTCTAAATAACTCAAAATTAAGTCTGTGTTACTTAGAATATGTTCGCTTAGTGTCCAAATAACTCTAAATTAAGTCTGTGTTACTTAGAATATGTTCCCCTAGTGTCCAAATAACTCTAAATTAAGTCTGTGTTACTTAGAATATGTTACCCTAGTGTCCAAATAACTGTAAATGAAGACTTTGTTACTTAGAACATATTCCCCTCGTGTCCAAATAACTCCAAATTAAGTCTGTGTTACTTAGAATATGTTCCCCTAGTGTCCATATTACTCTAAATGAAGACTTTGTTAGTTAGAATATGTTCCCCTAGTGTCCAAATAACTCTAAATTAAGTCTTTGTTACTTAGAATATGTTCCCCTAGTGTCCATATTACTCTAAATGAAGACTTTGTTACTTAGAATATGTTCCCCTCGTGTCTAAATAACTCAAAATTAAGTCTGTGTTACTTAGAATATGTTCGCTTAGTGTCCAAATAACTCTAAATTAAGTCTGTGTTACTTAGAATATGTTCCCCTAGTGTCCAAATAACTCTAAATTAAGTCTGTGTTACTTAGAATATGTTACCCTAGTGTCCAAATAACTGTAAATGAAGACTTTGTTACTTAGAACATATTCCCCTCGTGTCCAAATAACTCCAAATTAAGTCTGTGTTACTTAGAATATGTTCCCCTAGTGTCCATATTACTCTAAATGAAGACTTTGTTAGTTAGAATATGTTCCCCTAGTGTCCAAATAACTCTAAATTAAGTCTTTGTTACTTAGAATATGTTCCCCTAGTGTCCATATTACTCTAAATGAAGACTTTGTTACTTAGAATATGTTCCCCTCGTGTCTAAATAACTCAAAATTAAGTCTGTGTTACTTAGAATATGTTCGCTTAGTGTCCAAATAACTCTAAATTAAGTCTGTGTTACTTAGAATATGTTCCCCTAGTGTCCAAATAACTCTAAATTAAGTCTGTGTTACTTAGAATATGTTACCCTAGTGTCCAAATAACTGTAAATGAAGACTTTGTTACTTAGAACATATTCCCCTCGTGTCCAAATAACTCCAAATTAAGTCTGTGTTACTTAGAATATGTTCCCCTAGTGTCCATATTACTCTAAATGAAGACTTTGTTAGTTAGAATATGTTCCCCTAGTGTCCAAATAACTCTAAATTAAGTCTTTGTTACTTAGAATATGTTCCCCTAGTATCCAAATAACTCTAAATTAAGTCTGTGTTACTTAGAATATGTTCCCCATACTAAAGTGTTACCAATATTTCTTATCCAAACGTTTCTAAAAGGTATGTTACATGTTAAGTGTATGGCCGTGCGCGACCCGAGGGTCCCTGGTTCAATCCCCACCTAGTACCAACCTCGTCATGTCCGTTGTGTCCTGAGCAAGACACTTCACCCTTGCTCCTGATGGGTGCTGGTTAGCGCCTTGCATGGAAGCTCCCTCCATCAGTGTGTGAATGTGTGTGTGAATGGGTAAATGTGGAAGTAGTGTCAAAGCGCTTTGAGTACCTTGAAGGTAGAAAAGCGCTATACAAGTACAACCCATTTATCATTTATTTATTTAAGTGTAACATACATTGGGGCAGTATAGCTCAGTTGGTAGAGTGGCCGTGCCAGCGACTTGAGGGTTCCAGGTTCGATCCCCGCTTCTGCTAACCTAGTCACTGCCGTCGTGTCCTTGGGCAAGACACTTTACCCACCTGCTCCCAGTGCCACACACACTGGTTTAAAAAAAAAAAATGTAACTTAGATATTGGGTTCCACAATGTAAAGCGCTTTGAGTCACTAGAGAAGAGCGCTATATAAATATAATTCACTTCACAAGTGTTTTTTAATAATAATAGTAATAATAATAGAGCACTTGCTACACTGTAGTAAAAAAATAAAAATAAAAAGCTAATAAAAAAATAAAAAATAAAATAAAAACTAGAACAGCCAAATAGCTAGAACTAGTATGCATATATCTAAAAAAAGGCTTTTTTTTTTTTTTTTTTTTTAAAGAAGGGGTTTTAAGCCTTTTTTAAAAGCATCCACAGTCTGTGGTGCCCTCAGGTGGTCAGGGAGAGCGTTCCACAGACTGGGAGAGCGTTCCACAGACTGGGAGCGGCGGGGTACGCACCTATTTAACTGATTTCAATTATTCAAATGGGAGATGTTGATCTGAGATCCAAGTATTTTAAGTTAAGAGCTTTTTCACAGAACTATCTAAGCTTGTAAGTTGTGGTACGACTGTACATTTGGTTTTTTTTTGTTGTCTTTAGAAGTGAGTGCAACAGTCTGATTGCTCTTGTTTTTAACTACGGATCGAATTTCCTTTATAAATATTGGGTTTTCCATCTTTTACGAGTCCGTCTAAAAAAATGGTGTTCGAGCGGCTTTGCTTTATTGTGTTGGGCTCCGGTGTGCTTGTTTGCAATTTGCCCCGAGAAGGCTGCTCATCAGGCGGCGTTAAAAAGGCCCCCGTAATGGCGTCCGCAGAGAGAGGGGCGGGAACCTTGTCCCCGGCGCTGCCCTTTCCAGTTATTGAGTTTGTCTGCTGAATGCACAGAAAGTGCTTGCGTAAGACCGTCCGGCTGGGGAAATGGCCTACTAACCCTCCGTGTTTGCTCTTTTTCCACAAAGTCCACAGGAGCTTCGGCGCAGAAGTTAGGACGTTTAAAGCCAACTTTGACATCAACTCCTCATCCTCTTTGTTATTACATTTTCATCTTTCTGCTTCCATGTGAAGTAAAGCATGTTGTTAATCATTTCTTGTGTATGTTCAGGTGTCAGAACCATTTCACATATATCTCATGGGACTTTTTTTTTTTATATATATAATAAAGCTTTTGCACCTCAGGCCAGACTATCCGTCAAACATGCTGCTAATCCTCAATGGAGCGCATTAGCAGTGACATTTAGCCACATGCAACCTCTTTTTTTTTCCCTGCCCTTGTTTTATTTGTACTCATCACTCATTTCTTGTTTTTTTTTTTTGTCGCCACACTGCAAAAACCATACTTGCCAACCCTCCCAAATTTTCCGGGAGACTCCTGAAATTCAGCGCCTCTCCCGAAAACCTCCCGGGACAAATATTCTCCCGAAAATCTCCCGATTTTCAGCCGGAGCTGGAGGCCACGCCCCCTCCAGCTCCATGCGGACCTGAGTGAGGACAGCCTTTTTTCATGACGGGAGGACAACAGGGTGACAAGAACTAAATCATCCAGACTAGAGATAAATTGTATTATTATGTTTATTTTACCTAAAAATAAATATATTTATTAATTAAAAAAAAAAAAAAGGCTAAATACATTTTCACTATATTTTGCTAAAAAAATTAATTGTATTTTTATTAGTATTTTTTCTGACTCTTTATTACATCCAGCCATAGAATTATACATTAAAATAAACATATTTGAAATAATTAATTTTAAATGATCATAATAATTCATTTAAAATGACCATATTTAATTATTAAAATAATTGCTTGTTTATCGACAACTTTAGCATTTTATTCATTACATTTTGAAGCTCTCAGAAGCCAAGTTATGTTATATTCCTTAATATTTATTTATGCAAGTTTGAAGTATCAATTATCTAAACACAGTTTTGTTTGCATATTTTCAGGATATATATATATATATATATATATATGTATGAAATACTTCACTTGGTGAATTCCAGCTGTCAATATACTCCTCCCCTCTTAACCACGCCCACAACCACGCCCCGCCCCACCCCGAACGCGCCCCCAACCCCCCACCTCAAGGTTGGCAAGTATGGCAAAAACTGAAATCTAAGTAAGATTAAATATCTCAAATAAGGGTGATATTTGCTTATTTTCTGTCTGATAAGATCATTCTTCTCACAAAGCAGATTTTATGTTAGAGTGTTTTACTTGTTTTAAGGGTTTTTGGTCCTAAATGATCTCAGTAAGATATTACAGCTTGTTGCTGAGATTTGATGACCTATATTGAGTAAAACATGCTTGAAACTAGAATATCAACTGTTGCAAAGCTGTGTCATCAACACTCACAATTATAAAACTACTTTTTTTAAGTACCGTATTTTTCAGACTATAAGTCGTAGTTTGGCCGGGGGTGCGACTTATACTCAGGAGCGACTTATGTGTGAAATTATTCACACATTACCATTATTATTTAGCTCATTCATGCACGGTTCATTTTGTGCACCAGTAAAAAAACATGGTAAGACTTTAGTATGGGGAACATATTCACCATTAATTAGTTGCTTATTAACATGCAAATTAATAACATATTGGCTCCTAATTAGTCATTATTAAGTACTTATTAATGCCTTATTCGGCATGGCCTTATTATAACCCTAACCCTCTAACCCTGACCCTAACCCTCTAACCCTAACCCTAACCAAATAACTCTAAATTAAGTCTTTGTTACTTAGAATATGTTCCACATACTAAAGTGTTACCAAAAACATATAACTTTGTCTTGAATTTGAAAAAAAACAACATTTTATTTTCCATGGATGGCCATGGATGAAGTGCTGGCTGTCCAGAGTCGGGACCCGGGGTGGACCGCTCGCCTGTGCATTGGCTGGGAACATCTCTGCGCTGTTGACCCATCTCCGCTTGGGATGGTGTCCTGCTGGCCCCACTATGGACTGGACTCTTACTATTATGTTAGATCCACTATGGACTGGACTCTTACTATTATGTTAGATCCACTATGGACTGGACTCTCACTATTATGTTAGATCCACTATGGACTGGACTCTTACTATTATGTTAGATCCACTATGGACTGGACTCTTACTATTATGTTGGATCCACTATGGACTGGACTCTCACAATATTATGTCAGACCCACTCGACATCCATTGCATTCGGTCTCCCCTAGAGGGGGGGGTTACCCACATATCCGGTCCTCTCCAAGGTTTCTCATAGTCATTCACATCGACGTCCCACTGGGGTGAGTTTTTCCTTGCCCTTATGTGGGCTCTGTACCGAGGATGTCGTTGTGGCTTGTGCAGCCCTTTGAGACACTTGTGATTTAGGGCTATATAAATAAACATTGATTGATTGATTGACTAAAGAAGGGTTCGGTGAATGCGCATATGAAACTGGTGGGGTTCCGTACCTCCAACAAGGTTAAGAACCACTGGACTAGACGTATAAGATTTCATGGGATTTAGCGATTAGGAGTGACAGATTGTTTGGTAAACGTATAGCATGTTCTATATGTTATAGTTATTTGAATGACTCTTACCATAATATGTTACGTTAACATACCAGTTGGTTATTTATGCCTCATATAACGTACACTTATTCAGCCTGTTGTTCACTATTCTTTATTTATTTTAAATTGACTTTCAAATGTCTATTCTTGGTGTTGGCTTTTATCAAATACATTTCCCCCCAAAAATGCGACTGTTTTTTTCCCTTCTTTATTATGCATTTCCGGCCGGTGCGACTTATACTCCGAAATATGTGGTAATAGTTTCTTATTTCAAGCATGAAAATAAAAAATCATGACTTTGACACAATTGTGTCTCATAATTAAAACAGATGACAGCCAAATGGACTTTGCTGTTTTATTTTCAATGAAACAATAGAAAATAGGTACTCATATAGTAGTACAGTTGGCACAGTACAGTAAACTGACAGTTAATATTTAAACATTTAACATTTCTAACCATTTTGAACAGAAATGGTTCATGCACATTCGGATGAATTCTTCAAAATACAATTAAAAATGTTTTGGCCGGGGGCCGGGCTGTATATATGCGCACTAATTGACTGAAAGAGCACGCACTTGACGCGATGATGTCATGTTATCCATGGAAAAATGCATTTTTAGACAATATGATTTGCCTGAGCGGCTAGGAGACCCCGAGAGTAACAAGCGCTTGCCTTGTTGCCTTTCCATTAAGAACAATAAATTAGTTTTTAGTATAAGTTTGCTGGTTTCAAGAAATGTAATGCCGAGCGCATATCATTATGTCAAGATAATGGCACTAGCATTTACTTCATTTAAGAATATTTTTCAACATATTGAGCAAAAAAGGTCTCAATTTTTTTTTTCTACCAAGAAAAGTGCACTTGTTATTAGTGAGAATATACTTATTTTAATGTATTTTTGGGTTCATTGAAGTTAGCTAATTTTAATTTTTAATTAATTTTAATTAATTAATTTTAAGTCTTGACGAGCCACATTTTCTTGTTCTATTGGCAGATAAATTTGCTTATTTCAAATAAAATACCCTTCATTTTTTTATTAATTTTTTTAATTGTTTTTGAACACTGACTTTTTGCAGTGCAGTTCGTTGCACAGAAATGAAAACATTCGCTCACTCAGAATATATCATGCATGTACCAAACGTGATGCCCTTTTTCTTCTAATCCCTTTGCAGGCATTAAATGATTTTTTCAGGCATTTGGGGCTTAGAAGGATTAATTTAGCTGCTATAATAAAGGAAGCGATAAAGAACGGTGTACACGCAAATACACGCGGAGCACATCTGGATGCTAGACTGCAAAAAGTCAGTGTTCAAAAATAGGAAAAATAATACAAAAATGAGGGGTATTTTATTTGCACTAAGCAAAATTATCTGCCAATAGAACAAGAACATTTGGCTTGTCAAGACTTTCCCAAACAACCTCCGAGGACAAAGCTACGAACAATGGGAGACCGGGCTTTCTTTCAGTCTGTGGAACGCTCTCCCTGACCACCTGAGGGCACCACAGACTGTGGATGCTTTTAAAAAAGGCTTAAAAACCCATCTTTTTAAAAAAGCCTTTTTTTTAGACAAAAGCATACCCCAAAATACCTTAAAATAAGTATATTCTCACTAATAACAAGTGCACTTTTCTTGGTAGGAAAAAAAAATTTGATCTTTTTGCTCAATATGTTGAAAATGTTCTTAAATGAAGTAAATGCTAGTGCCATTATCTTGACATAATGATATGCGCTCGGCATTACATTTCTTGAAACCAGCAAATGTATACTAAAAACAAATGTATTGTTCTTAATAAAAAAGAAACCGCTTGTTACTCTCGGGGTCTCCTAGCCGCTCAGGCAAATCATATTGTCTAAAAATGCATTTTTCCATGGATAACATGACATCATCGCGTCAAGTGCGTGCTCTTTCAGTCAATTAATGCACATATATACAGCTTTTGAATAAATTATCTGAATGTGCATGAACTATTTCTGTTCAAAATTGTTTGAAATATTAAATGTTTAAATATTAACTGTCCGTTTACTGTACTGTGCCAACTGTACTACTATATGAGTACTTATTTTCTATTGTTTCATTGAAAATAAAACAGCAAAGTCCATTTGGCTGTCATCTGTTTTAATTATGACACACAATTGTCTCTTTCATGCCTGAAGTAAGAAATTATTACTTTAAAAAAGTAGTTTTATACTTGTGAGTGTTGATGACACAGCTTTGCAACAGTTGATATTCTAGTTTCAAGCATGTTTTACTCAATATAGGTCATCAAATCTCAGCAACAAGCTGTAATATCTTACTGAGATCATTTAGGACCAAAACACTTAAAACAAGTAAAACACTCTAACATCAAATCTGCTTAGTGAGAAGAATGATCTTATCAGACAGAAAATAAGCAAATATCGCCCTTATTTGAGATATTTCATCTTAGTTAGATTTCAGTTTTTGCAGTGTATGTGTTGTTTTTTTTGACAACTTTCTCAGGGGTCTGTAAAAAAAAAGAAGGAAAACAAATCTAGGCAGGTGTGAAAACAAATTGTCAAGTGTGACCCGAAAGGTGACCCTCTGCTTGGGAGACGTGCGATCGTTCTAATTCCCACTACTTCCCCTGCTCCATCCCGCCAGCCATTTCTGCAACATAACAAGGTCAGCGATGATTGTTTTCCTCTCGGCTCTCACTTCCCCCCCCACAGCACTAAACTGAAAAATACGCCAAACTCAGGCAGCTATTCACATGCCCTCAGATCTTATGAGAAATACAAGCGGCGCCACACGCTTTTTCGAATGATCAAGTTTACGGAAAGACTTTTCGAAGCCTCAGTTGCCAAACATTGCTCTTAAAAAAACTAGTGTCTTTCCACAGAACGGCGTTATTGAACATAGAATATCATCCACTCTGAGTTCCACTGCAAAACAAACCACCGTGGGGCCAAAGAAAGTTTGGGTGGGCCAAGTGCTAATTGAAATGATTTCAATTTAGTTTCAATTGGCGACGTTGATGTGATGTGATGTACAAGTGTTTTCAGTTAAGAGCAGATACGCCACAAATAAATTGCGGTGACTGGTGGTCCAAAGAACCCAGAGGAGCAAGACCTCCACACAATCATTGGTACTTTAACTTTAACTTTTCTTAAACTTTAAATTTTCCTTTTCTTAACTTTAACTTTTCTTTAACTTTTAACTTTAACTTTAACTTTAACTTTAACTTTTCTTTAACTTTAACTTTTCTTTAACTTTTAACCTTAACTTTAACTTTATGTTTCTTCTTGAGTTTTTTTTTCCCATGTTGTCATTTTTATGTCCACGTGATGGCCCATTAATGCTGCTGTTGCTAGGCAACAGTCCAAACACCCTGATGCCCTCATTGTCATTTCTGGTGACTTGAATCATACTACTTTGGACTCAAATCTTAAAAAAATTTAAAAAAAAAATTCCCTTGTGGATCATTAAAGTTTGTCTAAGTCTAAGTCTAAAAAGGTCAAAAAATGTCAGACATTTATTCATTAAAAAATGGAGAAGCAGCTCGGAGGAGACACCGTAGTCCTCATTTTAAGGTAAATACTGTATATTATTATTACATTACCTCATAAAACTACTGAAGTTGCTAGTAGCACATTATCATGTGTTGTTTTTATTTCTTATCCTAAAGTTTGCTTCTTTTTTTGTTGCATGTTAAAATCATCGGATTGTTTTGCAGTTTAAGTCTGATTATAATCCATTGCGCTTCTTAATTGTTTACTTTGTAGGCCTTCATGATGTCCGCTGTGTCTGCCGCCGTCTGCTCCACGACTCCCTGACTCTGCAGCAGCGACCGCACCGTCTCTTCCATCCTGCACACACAAGACATGCTACATGAATGAATGAATGAATGAATGAATGAATGAATGAATGAATGAATGAATGCATTTATTTACTCCGGCAGGCAGACATATATAGCAACACTTCATCACTCTTTGTAATTTGACAAAAATGCTTATCCATGTCCCGCCCCTAATCAATCATACTTATATGTTGGTTATATATGTTAATTATATGTGTTGGTTATATATGTTGGTTATAAATGTTGGTTATATATGTTGGTTATATATGTTGGCTATATGTGTTGGCTATATATGCTGGTTATATATGTTGGTTATATATGTTGGTTATATGTGCTGGTTATATATGTTGGTTATTTATGTTGGTTATATACGTTAGTTATATGTGTTGGTTATGTATGCTGGTTATATGTGTTGGTTGTATATGTTGGTTATATATGTTGGTTATATATGTTGGTTATATATGCTGGTTATATGTGTTGGTTATATATGTTGGTTATATATGTTGGTTATATATGTTGGTTATATATGTTGGTTATATATGTTGGTTATATATGTTGGTTAAATATGCTGGTTATATATGTTGGTTATATATGTTGGTTATATATGTTGGTTATATATGCTGGTTATATATGCTGGTTATATATGTTGGTTATATATGTTGGTTATATATGTTGGTTATGTATGTTGGTTATACATGTTGGTTATATATGTTGGTTATATATATTGGTTATATATGCTGGTTATATATGTTGGTTATATGTGTTGGTTATATATGCTGGTTATATATGTTGGTTATATATGTTGGTTATATGTGTTGGTTATATATGTTGGTTATATGTGTTGGTTATATATGTTGGTTATATATGTTGGTTATATATGTTGGTTATACGTGTTGGTTATATATGTTGGTTATATATGTTGGTTATATATGCTGGTTATATATGTTGGTTATATGTGTTGGTTATATATGCTGGTTATATATGTTGGTTATATATGTTGGTTATATGTGTTGGTTATATATGTTGGTTATATATGTTGGTTATATATGTTGGTTATATGTGTTGGTTATATATGTTGGTTATATATGTTGGTTATATATGCTGGTTATATATGTTGGTTATATGTGTTGGTTATATATGTTGGTTATATATGTTGGCTATATATGCTGGTTATATATGTTGGTTATATATGTTGGTTATATGTGCTGGTTATATATGTTGGTTATTTATGTTGGTTATGTACGTTGGTTATATATGTTGGTTATATATGTTGGTTATATGTGTTGGTTATATATGCTGGTTATATGTGTTGGTTATATATGTTGGTTATATATGTTGGTTATATATGTTGGCTATATATGCTGGTTATATATGTTGGTTATATATGTTGGTTATATGTGTTGGTTATATATGTTGGTTATATATGTTGGTTATATATGTTGGCTATATATGCTGGTTATATATGTTGGTTATATATGTTGGTTATATGTGTTGGTTATATATGTTGGTTATATGTGCTGGTTATATATGTTGGTTATATATGTTGGTTACATATGTTGGTTATATATGTTGGTTATATATGTTGGTTATATATGTTAATTATATGTGTTGGTTATATTGTTGGTTATATATGCTGGTTATATGTGTTGGTTATATATGTTGGTTATATGTGTTGGATATTTGTGTTGGCTATATATGCTGGTTATATGTGTTGGTTATATATGTTGGTTATATGTGCTGGTTATATATGTTGGTTATATATGTTGGTTACATATGTTGGTTATATATGCTGGTTACATATGTTGGTTATATATGTTGGCTATATATGTTAATTATATGTGTTGGTTGTATATGTTGGTTATATATGTTGGTTATATATGTTGGTTATATGTGTTGGTTATATATGTTGGTTATATGTGTTGGTTATATGTGTTGGTTATATATGTTGGTTATATATGTTGGTTATATATGTTGGTTATATATGTTGGTTATATGTGTTGGTTATATGTGTTGGTTGTATAAGCTGGTTATATATGTTAGTTATATACAGTATGTTGGTTATATACTGTATGTTGGTTATATGTGTTGGTTATACAAACGTATATGTTGGTTATATATGTTGGTTATATATGTTGGTTATATATGTTGGTTATATGGGTTGGTTATATATGTTGGTTATATATGTTGGTTATATATGTTGGTTACATATGTTGGTTATATATGTTGGTTATATGTGTTGGCTATATATGTTGGTTATATATGTTGGTTATGTATGTTGGTTATATATGTTAATTATATATGTTGGTTATATATGTTGGTTATATATGCTGGTTATATGTATTGGTTATATATGTTGGTTATATATGTTGGCTATATATGCTGGTTATATATGTTGGTTATATTTGCTAGTTATATATGTAGGTTATATATGCTGGTTATATATGTTGGTTATATATGTTGGATATATATGTTGGTTATTTATGTTGGTTATATACAGTATGTTGGTTCTATATGTTGGTTATATAGTCCAAGTTTCAACAGCAGATTTGATGGTTACATGACAATTTCAGAACAAGTATAACATATGATAATGGATGATCATGACAAGTCAGTATACTATACATACACCAATATGGATATATTTTGTTTGATTCATTGATTTTTTAAATTTTTTTATTTCTTAGTCCAAAGTCCTACTCAGTGGCCTGGTGGTTAGAGTGGTAGGTCGTGAGTTCAAACCCCGGGTCATACCAAAGACTATAAAAATGGGGCCCATTACCTCCCTGCTTGGCACTCAGCATCATGGGTTGGAATTGGGGGTTAAATCACCAAAAAATGATTCCTGGGTGCGGCCACTGCTGCTGCTCACTGCTCCCCTCACCTCCCAGGGGGTGATCAAGGGATCATGGGTCAAATGCAGAGAATAATTTCGCCACACCTAGTGTGTTTGTGACAATCTGTGGGGGGGCGTGGCCTGTGGACCTGCAGCGAAGCGGGGTGTGTCAGGTCCAGCTTCGAGATCAGCGGCAGGTGCGTAGATGACACAGCTGAGAGTGTTTGTCTGATCACCTGTCACTCTGTTAAAGGCAGCAGTCGGCAAGGAGAGGGGGGGTTGTTGTTGACGGCGGTTGGCGAAGCACGAGGGGAGCGAGAGCAAGACAGACGACTTGGAAGGAAAACCATTCATGTGCTCGATCGAGGAAAGAGACAATTGCTGAAAAGCACACAAAGACTTTGCACGATCCAACACGTTTTTGGAAAAAAAAACATGATTGTTAACGCTGAAGAGGAGTGGTGATGTCGGTGACTGGTGGTCCAAAGAACCCAGAGGAGCACAATCATTGGTACTTTAACTTGAACTTGAACTTTTCTTTAACTTTAACTTTAACTTTTCCTTTTCTTTAACTTTACCTTTTCTTTAACTTTTAACTTTAACTGTAACTTTTCTTTAACTTTAACTTTAACTGTTCTTTAACTTTTAACCTTAACTTTAACTTTATGTTTCTTCTTGAGTTATTTTGTGCAGATTCATGGACCAATTTTTTCCATGTAATTTTTATGTCCACTTGATGCCCCATTAATGCTGCTGTTGCTAGGCAACAGACCAAACACCCGATGCTCTCGTTGTCATTTCTGGTGACTTGAATCTTGCTACTTTGGACTAAAATCTAAAAAAAAAAAAAAAAAAAAAAGAACAATTTCCCTTGTGGATCATTAAAGTTTGTCTTAGTCTAAGTCTAAAAAGGTCAAAAACGTCAGACATTTATTCATTAAAAAATGGAGAGCAGCTCGAAGAAGACACCGTAGTCCTCATTTTAAGGTATAAACTAGGGATGTCTGATAATGGCTTTTTGCCGATATCCGACATTCCAATATTGTCCAACTCTTTAATTACCGATACCGATATATACAGTCGTGGAATTAACACATTATTATGCCTAATTTGGACAACCAGGTATGGTGAAGATAAGGTCCTTTTAAAAAAAATAAAAAAAATAAAAAAAGATAAATAAATTAAAAACATTTTCTTGAATAGAAAAGAAAGTAAAACAATATAAAAACAGTTACATAGAAACTAGTAATTAATGAAAATGAGTAAAATGAACTGTTAAAGGTTAGTACTATCATGTGTGCTTACGGACTGTATCCCTTGCAGACTGTATTGATATATATTGATATATAATGTAGGAACCACAATATTAATAACAGAAAGAAATAACCCTTTTGTGTGAATGAGTGTAAATGGGGGAGGGAGGTTTTTTGGGTTGGTGCACTAATTGTAAGTGTATCTTGCAGAGGTGGGACCAAGTCATTGTTTTGCAAGTCACAAGTAAGTCTCAAGTCTTTGCCCTCAAGTCCGAGTCAAGTCCCGAGTCAAGACAGGCAAGCCCCGAGTCAAGTCCAAAGTCAAGACTGGAAAGTCTCAAGTCAAGTCCTAAGTCCTACATTTTGAGTTTCAAGTCCTTTCAAGTCCTTTTAACCACAGACTAATATATTAACACAGATTGTGTATGCTTTTCAAACGCTGTATTTATTTATTAAAACAAGTGCATTTTAAATTGCAGGAAAGAAAATTGTGCTGACATTGCACTTTATAATAGCACTATTAACCAGTCATTTTAAACATGAACTCATTCCTTTACAGAACAAACACATTGAAAAATAAAGTGCAAATGTACTTATTTGTACAAAAGTGTTAACATTGAAAAAACATGACATATACATGAACATAACAAAAAAGTTGTACTTTTTATATGTCAGGGCCCTATGCTGCATTGCATTTGCAAAAGACCAAATTAGCCAAGAGTCTGTCAGTCATTTGTGCACGATGGGTGCGTAGTATGATGCCACCATGGCTGAAAACTCGCTCCACTGGAGCACTGGAGGCAGGCACTGCCAAGACTCTCATGGCCACTCGGAACAGTGAAGGAAGAGTCTTCATGTTCAATGCCCAGAACAAAAGGGGGGAGAGAGTTGTTTTGGGTTGGTGCACTACTTGTAAGTGTATCTTGTGTTTTTTATGTTGATTTAATTAAAAAAAGAAAAGAAAAAAAATAATAATTCTTGTGCGGCCCGATACCAATCGATCCACGGACCAGTACCGGGCCGCGGCCCGGTGGTTGGGGACCACTGAGGTAAACAACCAACAGTATGTCAGAAAGCTAGCTAAAACGGTACACATATTCATAATATAGTATACATTTTAACTGACCTTTATTTGACTATTTTTGTCTTTTTTTAGGTGGCTAAAATACGCGGTGCTGCTGACCGCCGTCTAACGTTACGTGTGATATATTGACTAACGTAACCCTGCTTAAAAAAAAAATCACTGAACAAAAAGTATGAATAAGGTAGTGAACTGCAACAGATTCCCGTGTTTGCAATAACGTTATAACGTTAGCAGTGAGTTTACAGCCTCACTGATTTAACTACACAGCAAATAAAAGTCACGTTACTTAGCCAATAAACGTTATCTTACATTCAAAACTTACCGTTCTTTGTGCAACTTCAAATGCCGGACGAAGTTGGAAGTTGTTGCCTCTCCATCAGTCATTTTGGAACCGCATGTGTTGCATACTGCAAACCGTTTTGTGTTGACCACCTCGTAATTTTTATACCCAAACAAAATTATTTTAGGTATCATTTTTTGTTCACTGGCGTGTGGTTTGGACATGTCTTCTTCGTTGGTTGTCCTGCAATTTGATTGGATGAATGCTGTGTGATGAAAACAAAGTAGATGTAATTTGATTGGCTGTTGTACTGAGAGCACACCAGCTGACACACGCAACGCTGATAGACAAGTACACAATGAAAAATACGGAGCGCTCCCGAATAACTTTTTCATCTTTGGGTTTTGGGGAAAGTAGCAAGTCATGTCAAGTCATGTCAAGTCATGTCAATTCAAAAGGCTCAAGTCCAAGTGAAGTCACAAGTCATTGATGTTAAAGTCTAAGTCGAGTTGCAAGTCTTTTTACATTTTGTCAAGTCGAGTCTAAAGTCATCAAATTCATGACTCGAGTCTGACTCGAGTCCAAGTCATGTGACTCGAGTCCACACCTCTGGTATCTTGTGTTTTTTATGTTGAATTAATAAAAAAAAAAAAAAAAAAAAAAAAAATGATAACGATAATAAAAATTAAATTTCCGATAATTCCAATAATAAGTCCAATAATATCGGCCGATATGATTGGACATCTCTAGTAAATACTGTACATTATTATTACATTACCTCATAAAACTACTGAAGTTGCTAGTAGCACATTATCATGTATTGTTTTTATTTATTATTCTAAAGTTTGCTTCTTTTGTTGTTACATGTTAAAATCGGGCTGATTTGCAGTTTAAGTCTGATTATAATCCATTTCGAGTTTTGAGGTTCGAGTGTCCAGATAATCCCGCACAGACCGAAAGTGGCCCCTGTAGAATATCATCAAAAGGTGGTCAACTTGAATCCCTTTAAATAGAGGACTATCGTGTCGCGTCGGATCGTGTCTGAGGAGCGGTTTTCGTCGATTATTCTAGGCAAGCGGGGCCTCGGATTAAGACGGATTTACAAATTGTGCTTTGCAAGAAAATGCGCGCCTTCAGACGGGAGGCCACGTGCGTGCGCGGCGACCGCTTGGATAAAAGTGCAATCACAGCGGCGAGCGCCTGACGGAGTGACTTTGACCTTCTGGGCTCGGTCTCCTCAAAACAATCAACTGCCCAACATGCAGTCTGCATGCAAAGCAGGCGTGGAAGAGAGTGAGGTAATATGCTCTTCTATATGTGCATCTTAGTATGATGTCCTTAACTGCACAAACTTTGACCCTGCATGCCTTCGCCTTCCAGGAGGCGACATGAGCTGTTTTAGTTGACATCGTGATGACAACGATGCACGCCAACTCAGGCAGCTGCTGAGAATAAAAAAGTCACACACATGAACTCACACGCTTAGTCATGTACTAACTGTTGATAGTCTGCTGATCAACCCCGGTGAGTAACATGCAGAGGAGGCTGGCTTCGCCTTCTGTCCTGCCAAAGCTGCCTTTAATTAGGCTGCCAGGGACTGAGCGAACATCGAGGCGTTGACCTGGCTTATATCAGCACAGCGGCGAGGAGGGATGCGACGTGGGTATCTCTCCGGAGGCGTGCAAGACACTTGAGGTGATCGCATCATAAATCTAGAAACAGTTTCTGTGAATCCAATTTGCACTTGGATTCCGAAATCCCGTACAAATCGGAACACATGGCAATCATGAGCTGATGAACTGACTGTTTGGTTTCAAACTCAGGTTGGTTGTTGTTTATTCCATTCAAAATAACTTGTGCTCGCTTTTGGAATTTAACTACAAACCCCGTTTCCATATGAGTTGGGAAATTGTGTTAGATGTAAATATAAACGGAATACAATGATTTGCAAATCCTTTTCAACCCATATTCAGTTGAATATGCTACAAAGACAACATATTTGATGTTCAAACTGATACATTTTTGTTGTTGTTGCAAATAATCATTAACTTTAGAATTTGATGCCAGCAACACGTGACAAAGAAGTTGGGAAAGGTGGCAATAAATACTGATAAAGTTGAGGAATGCTCATCAAACACTTATTTGGAACATCCCACAGGTGAACAGGCTAATTGGGAACAGGTGGGTGCCATGATTGAGTATAAAAGTAGATTCCATGAAATGCTCAGTCATTCACAAAGAAGGATGGGACGAGGGTCACCACTTTGTCAACAAATGCGTGATCAAATTG
>NC_084570.2:620000-715000 GCF_033978685.3 Nerophis lumbriciformis | reverse complement strand
TTCCGATATCACATTTTAAAACATTTATCGGCCGATAATATCGGCAGTCCGGTATTATCGGACATCTCTAGTCATAATGCTAGCCTAAGAGGTCCTCAATTCTGAGACCGTAGTTTTATTGTTTCCTTCTCGAATCGACTTTTGCATGAGTATGCAAATGGTCAGAGCGACCTACTCAGTGGCCTAGTGATTAGAGTGTCCGCCCTGAGATCGGTAGGTTGTGAGTTCAAAACCCGGCCGAGTCATACCAAAGACTATAAAAATGGGAGCCATTACCTCCCTGCTTGGCACTCAGCATCAAGGGTTGGAATTGGGGGTTAAATCACCAAAATTGATACCCGGGTGATAGATCAAATGCAAGGAATAATCTCGCCACACCTAGTGTGCGGGTGACAATCATTGGTACTTTTACTTTAACAATGCCAAATATGTTATACTGATGTCTGAACGTGCCAAAGTGAGCAAAGGACACAAACTTCAGGTCCACTGGTACACCTACGGTTACCCCTAAATATTTCACAGAAGCGAATTACTTCCATTGTACCATGCTGAGCTAAAAGAAAAATACTGGAGTCGTGTTGCACCTATGAAGGACAAACGTGACGTACAGAGCGGTGAAAGTAAATGATTCTCTTGACCCGTGGCAGCTTGAGCTGAATTTCAAAAAACGCCTCAGCAGTCTAGGAAATACAATTAAGGGTGCAATCAATTTATAGCCTGAGGGATGACAATTTTCAAACTCGTTTTCCCCTTCACGCACACATTCATGGCATGGGGAGCAAAGTGAAAACCAGACGAGAAGGGTTTAACATGTTTACTGTCAGGAAAATAAAGTTAGAAATAAAAAGGTAAAAGAAGACAAGTTGAAGATGCTGCTTCAACTTACCCCAGCCTGAGGTTCTCCACTTTTAACGTCATCCTTCCGGAAAAGTGTTTTAAACATGGTGTAGACCTGACTGAGGTTCATACGTAGCAGCATCGCCACACTCAAAAATAGGCCAAGCTGTCATCAAGTAAGCCTCAGTGCTCAGAGCTCAAATCAGAAGCTGGATGGATCAGTGCGGGTTTCTGAGCCAGCCTTGAACAGATCCTGTACTCCTCGCATCTACACTATGTCATTATCTCTGGTGGCGCTGTCCAGTGATGTGGCAGACCCACACTTTCTCCTGTGGACCACGTTAAGTCCTCACCCGCTGGGAGACGAACAGGCTGGCACTCTTGAATCAGATGGGAAACAAGGAGGGAGTGGCTGACATGAACTATGGATGAGGATCACAATCCTTTGTCAACCAGTGTGGGTCTCTGTGTTGTGGGTCTCTTTGTGCAAGACTTTTTAATGAGGAGTAAGAGGCTTTGGCTACACTGAAGTTAGTCACTCTCAGCATGCTGTCTTAAATCGTAGCCTCCCCATTCCTCCAAATGCATTTTTCTTCTGTGTTACTTTAAAATGTTCTGGAAGACCAATATAAATGTTGTATGATGTCTGTTGCTAAGGTCCATTGACGGCAGACCTGGGCAAATTACGACCCACGGGCCGCGAGACTCCGAGTTACTTGAACTCCTGCCCCAAGTGGAGGAGTTCAAGTACCTCGGAGTCTTGTTCAAGAGTGATCGTTGCGGCGTCTTCAGTAATGCGGACGCTGTATCGATCCGTTGTGGTGAAGAAGGAGCTGAGTCGGAAGACTAAGCTCTCCATTTACCGGTCGATCTACGTTCCCATCCTCACCTATGGTCATGAGCTTTGGGTTATGACCGAAAGGACAAGATCACGGGTACAAGCGGCCGAAATGAGTTTCCTCCGCCGGGTGGCGGGGCTCTCCCTTAGAGATAGGGTGAGAAGCTCTGCCATCCGGGAGGATATATATATATATATATATACACTGGCCCCCAGACACATTTTTTTCTCTCAACGTGGCTCCCGAGTCCAAATAATTGCCCAGGCCTGATTTTCTGTATATAAAACAGGATGGAAACTCACTTTGAGTAGACTTCAACCTCATGTAGTATTTGTAATGCTT
Source organism: Nerophis lumbriciformis (assembly GCF_033978685.3). Lineage (NCBI taxonomy): Eukaryota > Metazoa > Chordata > Actinopteri > Syngnathiformes > Syngnathidae > Nerophis > Nerophis lumbriciformis. The sequence goes on along the minus strand of NC_084570.2, from coordinate 712,982 downwards.
TGTCGTGGCCTGCCACAAATAAATCTGGACCTTCAAAAATACACTACCGTTCAAAAGTTTGGGGTCACATTGAAATGTCCTAAATTTTTGAAGGAAAAGCACTGTACTTTTCAATGAAGATAACTTTAAACTAGTCTTAACTTTAAAGAAATACACTCTATACATTGCTAATGTGGTAAATGACTATTCTAGCTGCAAATGTCTCGTTTTTGGTGCAATATCTACATAGGTGTATAGAGGCCCATTTCCAGCAAATATCACTCCAGTGTTCTAATGGTACAATGTGTTTGCTCATTGGCTCAGAAGGCTAATTGATGATTAGAAAACCCTTGTGCAATCATGTTCACACATCTGAAAACAGTTTAGCTCGTTACAGAAGCTACAAAACTGACCTTCCTTTGAGTTTCTGGAGCATCACATTTGTGGGGTCAATTAAACGCTCAAAATGGCCAGAAAAAGAGAACTTTCATCTGAAACTCGACAGTCTATTCTTGTTCTTAGAAATGAAGGCTATTCCATGCGAGAAATTGCTAAGAAATTGAAGATTTCCTACAACGGTGTGTACTACTCCCTTCAGAGGACAGCACAAACAGGCTCTAACCAGAGTAGAAAAAGAAGTGGGAGCGTCCGCACAACTGAGCAAGAAGATAAGTACATTAGAGTCTCTAGTTTGAGAAACAGACGCCTCACAGGTCCCCAACTGGCATCTTCATTAAATAGTACCCGCAAAACACCAGTGTCAACATCTACAGTGAAGAGGCGGCTGCGGGATTCTGGGCTTCATGGCAGAGTGGCAAAGAAAAAGCCATATCTGAGACTGGCCAATAAAAGAAAAAGATTAAGATGGGCAAAAGAACACAGACATTGGACAGAGGAAGACTGGAAAAAAGTGTTGTGGACGGATGAATCCAAGTTTGAGGTGTTTGGATCACAAAGAAGAACGTTTGTGAGACGCAGAACAACTGAAAAGAAGCTGGAAGAATGCCTGACGCCATCTGTTAAGCATGGTGGAGGTCATGTGATGGTCTGGGGTTGCTTTGGTGCTGGTAAGGTGGGAGATTTGTACAGGGTAAAAGGGATTCTGAATAAGGAAGGCTATCACTCCATTTTGCAACGCCATGCCATACCCAGTGGACAGCGCTTGATTGGAGCCAATTTCATCCTACAACAGGACAATGACCCAAAACACACCTCCAAATTGTGCAAGAACTATTTAGAGAAGAAGCAGGCAGCTGGTATTTTATCGGTAATGGAGTGGCCAGCGCAGTCACCAGACCTGAACCCCATTGAGCTGTTGTGGGAGCAGTTTGACTGTATGGTACGCAAGAAGTGCCCGACCAACCAATCCAACTTGTGGGAGCTGCTTCTAGAAGCGTGGGGTGCAATTTCTCCAGATTACCTGAACAAATTAACAGCTAGAAGGCCAAAGGTCTGCAATGCTGTAATTGCTGCAAATGGAGGATTCTTTGACGAAAGCAAAGTTTGATGTAAACAAAATCTTATTTCAAATACAAATCATTATTTCTAACCTTGTCAATGTCTTGACTCTATTTTCTATTCATTTCACAACGTATGGTGGTGAATAAGTGTGACTTTTCATGGAAAACACAAAATTGTTTGAGTGACCCCAAACTTTTGAACGGTCGCTTGCTCTTTAACACATTACTATAACAGCACTTTCCGTGAAAGTCAATTGTGGTTACGATTCCGTACAGTAGATGGCATTATAACTCTACTTCATATGCACCTGTGGTGATTTTAGTTGGTCCCAACTAAAATCACCACACTCTTTCAGCAGTTGTATCAGGGTGCAGAAAGCTGTGTGCGTGTGAACTGTAAAGACTCTGAGTGGTTCCCCATCAACAGCGGGCTCAGGCAAGGCTGTGTTGCCGCACCAGAACTATTTAACTGTGTCATCGACCACCTGATGTCCAGAGTCTGTGTGCGAGTCCCCGTGGTGTCACTTGGAAACTACACCCTAAAGGACCTCGAATACGCCGATGACACCACCCTGTTCAGTGAGACCGCTGACCAGCTCAGGGAGGCCCTCGGTGTGTTTGATGAGGAGACCAAACAGCTCGGCCTGAAAATCAGCTGGTCCAAAACGGAACTCATGCATATCGGCGATGGACCAGACCCACCACCCTTCTTATTTGAGGATACCCCTGTCCACTTGTCCATCAGATACCTCGGCTCGACAGTCACCAACACCGGTGACCTCAAACGAGAGGTGGATCGCCGTCGCGCCCTTGCAGCCTCCGTCATTAGTCCCTGTGGAGACCGTTGTGGCGACACCGGCACATATCTCGGGACACCAAGTTGAGGGTCTACAATTCCTCTGTCATCTCTGTCCTTCTGTACGGCTCGGAAACATGGCCGCTGAATAACATCCTGGCGGCCAGGCTAGATGGCTTTGATTCCAGAGCCCTCAGGAGGATAGAAGGCATCACGTGGAGCCAGCATGTCACCAACAAGACCCTAAGAGAGCTAACCCAACAGCTCCCAGCCTCTCGCCTCGCAGCAATGCGGCGAATGCACTGGTATGGCCATGTCATCCGCCTGCCGGGGGAACACCCCACGCGCAAAATCCTGGACTTCCACCTGCAGCGAGCTGGCTGGAGACGCCCTAGAGGCGCCCCCAGGACTCGCTGGCTGGATGTATTAGCCCAGGACCTTAAGGCCTGCAATGTGACTATGGCACAAGCTCAACACCTTGCCCACAACAGACCCAGATGGAGAGATCTGGTTGCTATGGTCGGCTCTACGCGCCCTGAAGTGCAAGAGGACTAAGTAAGTAAGTAAGTCATATGCACCTGCTTTGTCAGAGAAATAGAATACCCCTCTCTTATTCATTGAAATACCGAGTGAATTGTCTTTTCTTCCATCTTACTGGACATTTCTGGAGAAATATATGCAGAATACACAATGACATCACCCAGCCTCCCCACTCAACCCACCACCTCAAACATATTGCGGTCGGGCGGTAAAACACTGCTCATATAAGTGTGGGCTATGAGATAGTAAGAAAGTAGCACAGATCAGAGAGGCTTTTCTTTGTCCGACTCAAAAACGGGTCACACTCTTACTTTATCGGCGCTCTCAGACACTCACGTTGATCCGACCCACTAATCAGATTTGACAAAAGAACAATTGCAAAACTCCAAAGCTTGCTGAAACGATAGGAAGAACAATCACCTGGTTTGTGCGGCTGAATCCAGGCCATCGGGAGGCGGTTTGCGTGACTGGGCGCCGACAATCGCCTTATGGGACCACATAGAACCCTTGCAAAATGGTTTGTTTTGCCCCAAGAATATTCCATTCTGCTTTCCTTGCTCCTTATGAGCGGCAAACGGATGATTGCCTGGCTTAGCCCGATGCTAAGCTACTCTGATCCTCTCAGAGTTGTTGTGCGGAAAACACGCGGGGTAGAATCTTTTCTTGGACGTGGCCTAAATGTTGGAGTGCTGAAACTCAAAAAGAGGTTTTCCAGAATCATGCATGTGCATGTTGCATATGCAACATTTTGACAAGCATAATTCCCCCTTCTTTTTTTTTTTTTACACAAATCACTACACAATTCAACAAGATGATGTCAACTCTGTAGACATCACTCGCAAAAAGAGACATGAGAAGGATAAAGGGTAGAGATGTCCGATATTCTGATATTGTCCAACTCTTAATTACCGATTCCGATATCAACCGATACCGATATATACAGACGTGGAATTAACACATTATTATGCCTAATTTTGTTGTGATGCCCCGCTGGATGCATTAAACAATGTAACTTTACCATAAATTGATTAACAATTTGAAAAACGTATTCGGGTGATACCATTTAGTGGTCAATTATACGGAATATGTACTGTACTGTGACATCTACTAATACAAGTTTAAATCAATCAATCAAAAACAAGGTTTTCCAAAATAAGAGAACAACGTCAACTCAAGTTATGAAAAAAAAATGCCAACACGGCACTGCCATATTTATTATTGAAGTCACAAAGTGCATTATTTTTTTTTAACATGCCTCAAAACAGCAGCTTGGAATTTGGGACATGCCCTCCATGAGATAATCCTGATACCCACTACAACTATGGGAAATACTATACTTTGACTTTCACAAAGTGCATTATTTAGTTGTTTTTTTTAACATGCCTCAAAACAACAGCTACAAAAACAATGAAGGCACACAGCTTCAGTCCAGAGTATACTAGAGCAGTGTTTTTCAACCACTGTGCCGCGGCACACTAGTGTGCCGTGAGATGCAGTCTGGTGTGCCGTGGGAATTTATCTAATTTCACCTATTTGGGTTATAAATATTTTTTGCAAATCAGTAATTCTAGTCTGCAAATGATGTGTTGTTGTTGAGTGTCGGTGCTGTCTAGAGCTCGGCAGAGTAACCGTGTAATACTCTTCTATATCAGTAGGTGGCAGCAGGTTGCTAATTGCTTTATAGATGTCTGAAACAAGTGTCTGATGATTAAACCAAAAATAAACAAAAGGTGAGTGCCCCTAAGAAAAGGCATTGAAGCTTAGGGAAGGCTATGCAGAACAAAACTAAAATTGAACTGGCTACAAAGTGAACAAAAACAGAATGCTGGATGACAGCAAAGACTTACTGTGGAGCAAAGACAATGTACATCCGAACATGACATGACAATCAACAAAGTCCCCACAAAGAAGGATAAAAACAACTGAAATATTCTTGATTGCTAAAACAAAGTAGATTTGGGAAATATTGCTCAAAGGAAGACATGAAACTGCTACAGGAAAATACCAAAAAAAAAGAGAAAAAGCCACCAAAATAGGAGCGCAAGACAAGAAGTAAAACACTACACACAGGAAAACAGCAATAAACTCCAAATAAGTCATAGTGTGATGTGACAGGTGGTGACAGTACACCTACTTTGAGACAAGAGCTATAGTGATGCATGCTTGGTTATGCTTTAAAGTTGTATCCAACAAATGCGACAACTTTTTACTGTCAACTGAGTTTTGTTTTTTAATGATTTCTGCTGGTGGTGTGCCTCCGCATTTTTTCATCGCAAAAAATGTGCCTTGGCTCAAAAAAGGTTGAAAAACACTGGACTAGAGCATACTTGCCGACCTTGAGACCTCCGAATTCAGGAGATCGGGGGCGGGGTAGGTGGTAGCGGGGGGTGTATATTGTAGCGTCCCGGAAGAGTTAGTGCTGCAAGGGGTTCTGGGTATTTGTTCTGTTGTGTTTATGTTGTGTTACGGTGCGGGTGTTCTCCCGAAATGTGTTTGTCATTCTTGTTTGGTGTGGGTTCACAGTGTGGCGCATATTTGTAACAGTGTTAAAGTTGTTTATACGGCCACCCTCAGCGTGACCTGTATGACTGTTGATCAAGTATGCATTGCATTCACTTATGTGTGTGTAATAGCCGCATTTATTGTGTGATTGGGCCGGCACGCTGTTTGTATGGAGGAAAAGCGGACGTGACGACAGGTTGTAGAGGACGCTAAAGACAGTGCCTTTAAGGTACGCCCCCAATATTGTGGAAATCGGGAGAAATCCGGGAGAATGGTTGCCCCGGGAGAATTATGGGAGGGGCACTGAAATTCGGGAGTCTCCCGGGAAAATCGGGAGGGTTGGCAAGTATGCCCTAAGTCCGTGTTTTACCAGATATGTACCGCTCCGTGCAAAGGCGTTTTAAAAAGGCATTCATTTTACTTTTTGAAACCGATTCCGATAATTTCCGATATTACATTTTAAAGCATTTATCGGCCGACATCTCTAATACAGGGTCTTCATTTTACACCCGAGACACATTGTTCTACATTTAAAACACTTGATTGTGGTCTACATAACGTGAAATGGTGACGCTTTGGTCAAAATGTTGCAAAGATGATGTTTTACAGACCTGCTCTTCAGAATGCGCCGTTTTGACTTTTCACTTCCACTGTGTCTTCTCCAGTGACGTGCGGTGAGGTTGATGGCTGGTGAGGCACTGACTTCATCACAGTCACATTTACAAACATATCAACCCTAAAGAGTATCTTATTCACCATTTGATTGGCAGCAGTTAACGGGTTATGTTTAAAAGCTCATACCAGCATTCTTCCCTGCTTGGCACTCAGCATCAAGGCTTGGAATTGGGGGTTAAATCACTAAAAATGATTCCCAGGCGCGGCGCCGCCGCTGCCCACTGCTCCCCTCACCTCCCAGGGGGTGAACAAGGGAATGAGTCAAATGCAGAGGACACATTTCATTACACCTAGTGTGTGTGACAATCATTGCTACTTTAACTTAACTTTAACTTTACACATACAAACTGTAGCACACAAAAAAGCACATTTAATAAAAAAAAACGTTATTATGGTCTTACCTTTACTTAGAAATTAAGTCTATGCGCTGCAACTAAAGCCCTCACTTAAACTTTCTACGTGCAAGATTGAATCTATTTAAAAAAGTGTAACCGAGGGTTTATAAATGTGGCCTATACTGTATGAAACTACAAAATAACAAACACGGAGGCTCCAGTTTACACGAGGACCACTTTATTTACTTTCTTTCAAAAACCTCCACAACGTGACATCATTTCCGCTCTTAGCGCCTTCAAAATAAGAGCTCAAGGCATATACTGTATAACAGCGCATAACAGGAACTTAACATCACAAAAAGGAAAGCCCATGAAAATAGGTTACAAAAGTTATTTAATAAGAAGCCAAAAAGTGCAAAAACAATAATGTTTGTGTTGGAGGAGTTGTGAATTAGGTACACCTGCAGTCTGCAGGTGTATTTAATGTTGTGTCCCTGCAGTCATTCACAACTCCTCCAACACCAACATTATTGTTTTTGCACTTTTTGGCTTCTTATGAAATAATTTTTTTAAATAGATTCAATCTTGCACGTGGAAAGTTTAAGTGTGGGCTTTAGTTGATATAACAAGTCTGCGACGGGGGTGCAGGAGGCGGGGCTACTGGAGCCTCAGCCAGTGCGTCTTTTGCAGCCGTTTTATGATCGCTCAGCACAAGAAATACTTTACACACATACAGTTGTTGACAAAATACACTGTACATTATATACCTCAGCTAACTAAACTATGGAAATGTATAATATAATTCATATAGCAATACAGTCTCACTGCACAGCAGGCCAGCAGTTAGCCGAGTCATTGCGCAATCCATGTTGAGGCACTGAGTGACGTGCCTCAACTGGCTGCTGATCTCTTCTCAGTATTTGAACGGCAAATGTGGAAAATTCAGCGATTTAGAATAAAAAATAATCTAAAACTGGTGAAGTTAAATGGAAAATAACTTTATAGTATAATCACTGGATACATATAACAATTTAATTTTTTTTTTTTTTTTTTTTTTTTTACATTTTTTTTCTTTCCATGATGGCAGGTGAGGCAGGGCCTCACCTGCCATCATGGAAAGAAAACTGTGTTGCCTTCATTATAACACTTATATTGGGCTTTTTTTGTATTTTTTGCAACTCCAGACAGATTTGTTCTTTGTATTTTTGGTCCAATACGGCTCTTTTCAATCGTTTTGGGTTGCTGACCCCTGGACAAGGACACGCCGAGTTCTAGAGCAATTCACGCCGGACAGAGTGTTCAAAAGTGTGAGTTTTTCCCCACTCTTCTTGAAGTTATTTCTGCAATACTGTATATTGGAATGTCTAGAAAGAACTAGGGCTATGTCCGTCCAGAAGAGCACTTGCAGGCACGAGTATGTGTGGGGTCAGAGGTCCAAAAGTCTCTGCATGCCTTCATGCACTGGGGCACACTCATGCTGGTACATAAAAAAGTACCTTCCCAAAATTGTTCCCACATAGTTAGAAGCTCTCCAAAAATGTAATTGTAAGCTAAAGAATTTGAATTCAGATGGTTCAATGAGTCTAGTCCAGTCACTGACTGATTAGTGAACTGATTAAGAGCTAGGAGTTCATTTTGTCTAGATAGAGTGAGTAAACCGATGATTTGAACAGTCAAAGTGCAACTCTGACTGGGTTGCCATGTTTATTTAAACCAGAGCAGCTGCAAGACAACCAAATCCATACTGCAATCATGAGGTCACTTTGAATTACAATTGGTTTGTCTGCAGGCTGCAAAAAGTCAGTGTTCAAAAACAAAAATTAGGGGTATTTTATTTGAACTAAGCAAAATTATCTGCCAATAGAACAAGAAAATGTGGCTTGTCAAGACTTTCCAAAACAAGTCAAATTAGCTAACCTCAATGAACCCAAAAATACCTTAAAATAAGTATATTCTCACTAATAACAAGTGCACTTTTCTTGGTAGAAAAAAAAAGAGACCTTTTTGCTCAATATGTTGAAAAATATTCTTAAATGAAGTAAATGCTAGTGCCATTATCTTGACATAATGATATGCGCTCGGCATTACATTTCTTGAAACCAGCAAACTTATACTAAAAACTAGTTTATTGTTCTTAATGGAAAGGCAACAAGGCAACATCTTGTTACTCTCGGGGTCTCCTAGCCACTCGGGCAAATCATATTGTCTAAAGATGCATTTTTCCATGGATAACATGACATCATCGCGCCAAGTGCGTGCTCTTTCAGTCAATTAGTGCGCATATATACAGCCCGGCCCCTGGCCAAATGTTTTTTAATTGTAATTTTGAAGGATTTACCTGAATGTGCATGAACTATTTCTGTTCAAAATTGTTAGAAATGTTAAATGTTTAAATATTAACTGTCAGTTTACTGTACTGTGCCAACTGTACTACTATATGAGTACCTATTTTCTATTGTTTCATTGAAAATAAAACAGCAAAGTCCATTTGGCTGTCATCTGTTTTAATTATGAGACACAATTGTGTCAAAGTCATGATTTCTTTTTTATTTGATCAATTTTGAAATTAATTTTAGCTTTTGAAATTAATTTTGATTAATTTTTACTATTTTATTTGATTAATTTTGATTTAATTTGATTTTTTTTTTATTAGATTTTTTTAAATTATGAGACACATTCGTGTCAAAGTCATGATTTTTTTCATTTGATTAATTGTACTATTTTATTTGATTAATTATGAAATTAATTTACATTTTTGCTCAATATGTTGAAAAATATTCTTAAGTGAAGTAAATGCTAGTGCCATTATCTTGACATAATGATATGCGCTCGGCATTACATTTCTTGAAACCAGCAAACTTATACTAAAAACTAGTTTATTGTTCTTAATGGAAAGGCAACAAGGCAAGCGCTTGTTACTCTCGGGGTCTCCTAGCCGCTCAGGCAAATCATATTGTCTAAAAATGCATTTTTCCATGGATAACATGACATCATCGCGCAAAGTGCGTGCTCTTTCAGTCAATTAGTGTGCATATATACAGCCCGGCCCTAGGTCAACATTTTTTTAATTGTAATTTTGAGGAATTTATCTGAATGCGCATGAACTATTTCTGTTCAAAATTGTTTGAAATGACAAATGTCAAATTTTTAAATATTAACTGTCAGTTTACTGTACCGTGCCAACTGTACTACTTTATGAGTACATATTTTCTATTGTTTCATTGAAAATAAAACAGCAAAGTCCATCTGTTTTAATTATGAGACACAATTGTGTCAAAGTCTTATTTTTTTTATTTCGTGCTTGAAATAAGAAATGATTACTTTAAAGAAGTAGTTTTATACTTGTGAGTGTTGATGACACAGCTTTGCAACAGTTGATATTCTAGTTTCAAGCATGTTTTACTCAATATAGGTCATCAAATCTCAGCAACAAGCTGTAATATCTTACTGAGATCATTTAGGACCAAAACACGTAAAACAAGTAAAACACTCTAGCATAAAATCTGCTTAGTGAGAAGAATGATCTTATCAGACAGAAAATAAGCAAATATCACCCTTATTTGAGATATTTCATCTTACTTAGATTTCAGTTTTTGCAGTGCAGGCAATAATCTATGCGCACCAGCTTTGTGACTTGGTGGAGAACAAGCGGACAACTCTGGCGTGAGGACATGCCCTACATCCACAAAGTCTTGTAATCTGACCTCTTACGGCATCCAAACCCACATGTTTATTAATCCGTGGCGAAAGTCCGCGGGGTGATGCGGGTGTGCGTTTCTGGTCGGCTGACAGGAAGTCATGTATCAGATTTAACCGTTGGTGTTTAGAACATGGGTGGCGCCAAAGGGAGTCATTTAGTGACGGAGTTATATGACCCAAAGTGAGTTCAATTAAACTTAATTCCCAGTACTAATGTGGAAGTTGAAAAGGAGGGCCAATAAATCCAGTAAATGTAAGCGGCTTTTAAATCGGGGAGACACGTATTATCAATTTAATAACCCTCGTCATTTGGAAGAAGTGACTTCAAAGGACCCGACGCAACCTCCTGTTAATGACCCCAGATGTGCGGTTTGGGAACAGAGGCCCGATTCATGCGGCAGCCGCCCAAGCACCGCGGGGGGCCCTTTCCACGGTGCCAAATTAAGACTTGGACCAGGCGTGGCGGGGCATTGGTATGATTAGGAGAGAGGGCATTGATCTGCAGACGGGAGAGCAATCACTCGTCTCGTTTCTTTGACGGTGTTAGTCTGGGCTGCTCCAGCTGTGCGGCCACAATGTTGTAGTGCTAACAAGACCAGAACACAAACTCTCAACATTTCTCAACTGCAGTGTGATCGTCCAAACAACACGTCCCAACTTTAAATTGGAGCTGCACTTTTTGGGGGATTTTGCCTATCGTTGACAATAGTGTTGTCCCAATACCAAAATTATTTCAATACTTTTCAGTACAAAAAATTGCATTATCAGCTTTATGTTGACAAAAAATCTTAGGGTACATTAAACATATGTTTCTTATTGCAAGTTTGTCTTTAATTAAAATATTGAACATACAAGAGAACTTGTCTTTTAGTAGTAAGTAAACAAACAAAGGCTCCTAATTAGTCTTAAAACTAATTTGTATACTCTAGCCTTTAAATAGACCCCCTTTTTAGAGCAGTTGATCTGCCGTTTCTTTTCTTTTCTGCTCTGCCCCCCACTCCCTTGTGGAGGGGGGGCACAGGTCCAGTTGCCATGGATGAAGTGCTGGCTGTCCAGAGTCGGGACCTGGGGTGGACCGCTCGCCTGTGCATCGGTTGGGGACATCTCTGCGCTGCTGACCCGTCTCCGCTCGGGATGGTGTCCTGCTGGCCCCACTATGGACTGGACTCTCCCTATTATGTTAGATCCACTATGGACTGGACTCTCACACTATTATGCTAGATCCACTATGGAGTGGACTCTCACTCTGTTATGCTAGATCCACTATGGACTGGACTCTCACTATTATGTTAGATCCACTGTGGACTGGACTCTCACACTATTATGTTAGATCCACTATGGACTGGACTCTCACTCTATTATGTTAGATCCACTATGGACTGGACTCTCACTATTATGTTAGATCCACTATGGACTGGACTCTCACTCTATTATGTTAGATCCACTATGGACTGGACTCTCACTATTATGTTAGATCCACTATGGACTGGACTTTCACAATATTATGTTAGATCCACTATGGACTGGACTCTCACTATTATGTTAGATCCACTATGGACTGGACTCTCACAATATTATGTTAGATCCACTATGGACTGGACTCTCACTATTATGTTAGATCCACTATGGACTGGACTCTCACTATTATGTTAGATCCACTATGGACTGGACTCTCACAATATTATGTTAGATCCACTATGGACTGGACTCTCACTATTATGTTAGATCCACTATGGACTGGACTCTCACTATTATGTTAGATCCACTTGGACTGGACTCTCACTATTATGTTAGATCCACTATGGACTGGACTCTCACTATTATGTTAGATCCACTATGGACTGGACTCTCACACTATTATGTTAGATCCACTATGGACTGGACTCTCACACTATTATGTTAGATCCACTATGGACTGGACTCTCACACTATTATGTTAGATCCACTATGGACTGGACTCTCACACAATTATGTTAGATCCACTGTGGACTGGACTCTCACTATTATGTTAGATCCACTATGGACTGGACTCTCACTATTATGTTAGATCCACTCGACGTCCATGAAACAAAAATTGAGCTGTTTGGCCACAATACCCAGCAATCTGTTTGGAGGAGAAAAGGTGAGGCCATTAATCCCAGGAACACCATTCCTACCGTCAAGCATGGTGGTGGTAGTATTATGCTCTGGGCCTGTTTAGCTGCCAATGGAACTGGTGCTTTACAGAGAGTAAATGGGACAATGAAAAAGGAGGATTACCTCCAAATTCTTCAGGACAACCATCAGCCCGGAGGTTGGGTCTTGGGCGCAGTTGGGTGTTCTAACAGGACAATGACCCCAAACACACCTCAAAAGTGGTAAAGGAATCAGGCTAGAATGAAGGTTTTAGAATGGCCTTCCCAAAGTCCTGACTTAAACTTGTGGACAATGCTGAAGAAACAAGTCCATGTCAGAAAACCAACACATTTAGCTGAACTGCACCAATTTTGTCAAGAGGAGTGGTCAAAAACTCAACCAGAAGCTTGTTGATGGCTACCAAAAAGCGCCTTATTGCAGTGAAACTTGCCAAGGGACATGTGACCAAATATTACATATTGGGTATATATTGGGGCGGTATAGCTCGGTTGGTAGAGTGGCCGTGCCAGCAACTTGAGGGTTCCAGGTTCGATACCGGCTTCCGCCATCCTCGTCACTGCCGTTGTGTCCTTGGGCAAGACACTTGACTCACATGCTCCCAGTGCCACCCACACTGCTTTAAATGTAACTTAGATATTGGGTTTCACTATGTAAAAGCGCTTTGAGTCACTAGAGAAAAAAGCGCTATATAAATATAATTCACTTCACAAGTGTTTTTTAATAATAATAATACAAATAGATTTTATTTGTAAAAATCACTTTACATTGAGTAAACAACCTCAAAGTGCTACATTGTATTAAAAAAAATAAAAATAAAAAGATAATAAAAAATAAAACAAAATAAAAACTAGAACAGCCAAATAGCTAGAACTGGTATGCGAAGTTGCGGCGTGGCGAAGTTGGTAGAGTGGCTGTGCCAGCAATCGGAGGGTTGCTGGTTACTGGGGTTCAATCCCATTCTCCCATCCAAGTCAAGTCCGTTGTGTCCTTGGGCAAGACACTTCACCCTTGCTCCTGATGGGTGCTGGTTAGCGCCTTGCATGTGTGTGAATGTGTGTGAATGGGTGAATGTGGAAATACTGTCAAATCACTTTGAGTACCTTGAAGGTAGAAAAGTGCTATACAAGTATAACCCATTTATCATTATCATTTATTTATCTAAAAGAAAAGGCTTTTTTAAAAGCATCCACAGTCTGTGGTACCCTCAGGTGGTCAGGGAGAGCATTCCACAGACGGGGTACGCACCTATTTAACTGATTTCAATTATTCAAATGGGAGATGTTGATCTGAGATCCAAGTATTTTAAGTTAAGAGCTTTTTCACAGAACTATCTAAGCTTGTAAGTTGTGGTACGACTGTACATTTGTTTTGTTTTTTTGTCTTTTGTCAGTAGACCCATAATGAATTCATAAAAGAACCAAACTTCATGAATGTTTTCTTGTGACCAACAAGTATGTGCTCCAATCACAAAAAAATAAGAGTTGTATAAATTATTAGAAAGCCATGACATTGTTCTTTACAAGTGTATGCAAACTTTTGACCACGACTGTACATCACCCATAGGTGCACATTTTTCACGCGCAACAAGATTCCTTCGCAGAGTTATTATCACATGGGATTCGGCGCTCCGACGTCCACACACAGCGACTGTCAACATGACGGATGTGCGGTGTGGTCGACGATCACGACACTTGATGCCGTGCACAATTTAACTCCTGTTTCCACGCGGCGTATATCTCGCACACGTAGATAAATCCCAGCATGGGCAACATAAGACGAGCACTTGTTTACGATCTCAGGTTCGTGTGAGAAAAAGTGTAGAAAGCAAGAAAACGGGTGTTGAGGGAGAACACCACAGTGGAGTTGTGGAGAGGATAAGCAAGTTACCTGAGAGCCGGCTCCTTCATTCTTGGGCCAAATGAAGGTGAACTTGCACTAAGCAGTCACCACGCTACCCGCCTGCATACCAGTCATCCGGCGTGGTCTCAAGGCCTCACGGTTGCCCTTGCAGCATATTAGTCCCAATAGCAGTTGACAAAGAATTCATGCCATTTGCTCTGAAAGCAGTTTATTCCTCCCTCTGTTCCTCTTTACGGATACGGTGGTATGGCAGCAAGGCGGTGGGCCGCAGTCTCGCACTAATCTGGAGTTGTTTATTGATGGCAGACTACACCAAGTGTGGTGTTGAAGCTCTGGGGGGGGAGGTTGACCCAAGTCAGGAGGGGTTGGTGCATGTGACCCACGCCCGGCTTAGAACCCAGCCGGCTGGGGGAAGGGGGCGTGCATGTCGGCATATGTGTTCACCTTCGTCTGCAGCTAAGTGGCCAGTCACTTGAGGAATGCAGACTTTTTGATCTCAGCCATGAAAACACAAGCAATTGAGTTTGTGTGGGCAAAGGTAGACAACAAAAGCCGGTTGTTCAGAACCGGACCCAAGTAGTATCCGCGAGCAAACAAAAATACAAGTTCACATTTCAAAGGGGTTGCCTGCACTGCAAAAAAGTCAGTGTTCAAAAACAAGAAGAAAAATAAATAAATACAAAAAATGAGGGGTATTTTATTTGAACTAAGCAAAATTATCTGCCAATAGAACGAGAACATTTGGCTTGTTGAGACTTTCCAAAACAAGTAAAATTAGCTAACTTCAAAGAACCCCAAAATACCTTTAAATAAGTAAATTCTCACTAATAACAAGTGTATTTTTCTTGGTAGAAAATTGTGTCAAAGTCATGATTTTTTTTTTATTTGATCAATTTTGAAATTAATTTTAGTTTTTAAAATTAATTTTGATTAATTACTATTTTATTTGATTAATTTTGATTTAATTAGATTTTTTTTATTAGATTTTTTTAAATTATGAGACACATTCATGTCAAAGTCATGATCTTTTTTATTTGATTAATTGTACTATTTTATTTGATTAATTATGAAATTAATTTACATTTTTGAAATTAATTTTGATTCATTTGTACTATTTTATTTGATTAATTAACCTTTTTGCTCAATATGTTGAAAAATATTCTTAAATGAAGTAAATGCTAGTGCCATTATCTTGACATAATGATATGCGCTCGGCATTACATTTCTTGAAACCAGCAGACTTAAACGAAAACCCAATTTATTGTTCTTAATGGAAAGGCAACAAGGCAAGCGCTTGTTACTCTCGGGGTCTCCTAGCCGCTCAGGAAAATCATATTGTCTAAAAATGCATTTTTCCATGGATAACATGACATCATCGCGCCAAGTGCGTACTCTTTCAGTCAATTAGTCACTTAGAACCGTGCGGCAATTGAAGAATTTATCTGAATGTGCATGAACTATTTCTGTTCAAAATAGTTAGAAATGTCACATGTTAAATGTTTAAATATGAACTGTCAGTTTACTGTACTGTGCCAACTGTACTATTATATGAGTACGTGTTTTCTATTGTTTCATTGAAAATAAAACTGGCTGTCATCTGTTTTAATTATGAGACACAATTGTGTCAAAGTCAGGATTTTTTTTATTTTATGCTTGAAATAAGAAATTATTAATTTAATAAAGTAGTTTTATACTTGTGAGTGTTGATGACGCAGCTTTGCAACAGTTGCTATTCTAGTTTCAAGCATCTTTTACTCAATATAGGTCATAATATCTGTAATATCTTACTGAGATCATTTAGGACCAAAGCCCTTAAAACAAGTAAAACACTCTAACATAAAATCTGCTTAGTGAGAGGAATTATTTTATCAGACAGGAAAAAAGCAAATATCACCCTTATTTGAGATATTTAATCTTACTTAGATTTCAGTTTTTGCAGTGTGCATATTACGGACAAAAAAAGCAGCACAATTTGAGTCAGTCAAGGAGATTTTGCACCATGACTTTGAAACACTTAGAACCGAGCGGCAATAACTGAAAATAGCAGAGCGAGCAGCAGATGCCAGTAGGGCAAAGGTTCTTGTGAAGACACACCAGAAGCCCAGCTCGCTAAGTTGCTAATTAAAGTCATCACACTGTTCTTACCCATCTGTCACCGGGGCACCGCGCCATTGAGTACTCAATATAATAACCCAGTGAATGGGTCGGTTTGTGGGAATCAGAATCAGAAATACTTTATAAATCCCCCGAGGGGAAATTACGATTTTCAGCACAATCCCATCACAGGGAGACAGAACAGGATCGCTGACGGGTCTGCCAACTTCCGGCGCCCCTTACCGAAAAGGTGAGAAAAAGGTAAACGCTGGGAAAAAATTCATTCTAAGGCCCTGTTTACACTACGTCGGATAAGATTTAGACTTAGACTTAGACAAACTTTAATGATCCACAAGGGAAATTGTTCCCCAAGGTGATAAAAAGTTAAAGTACCAATGATTGTCACACACACACACTAGGTGTGGCGAAATTATTCTCTGCATTTGACCCATCACCCTTGATCACCCGCTGGGAGGTGAGGGGAGCAGTGGGCAGCAGCGGTGGCCGCGCCCGGGAATCATTTTTTGGTGATTTAACCCCCAATTCCAACCCTTGATGCTGAGTGCCAAGCAGGGAGGTAACGGGTCCCGTTTTAATAATAATAATAATAATAATAATAATGAATTACATTTGTAACACACTTTACATTTGCTAAAATCTCAATGTCACGTCGGGGGGAGGGTCACAGCTTGCTGCGAGATTTGTTCTCCCAGGACTATTCCGGATAAGGCGTGCAGGTAGGAACATATTTATTTCTCAAAACTCAAAAAGGTACAAAAAACTAAAAAACAAGGCGAAGGCACAACGCGCTGATCGCACTTGGAGACAAAAGCTAACACTTAGCATCGACTATGGACATAGAGGACTTATGAAACTGTGGCATGAAATGAACGAGACTTACGTAGTCCAGGCATGAGGCAAACAACCAGCATAACTATGGCATAGAACAACTAATGACGCCAGCACGACTGACTGGCAAGGGCAGGCTTAAATAGTCCTCTGATTAGAAGCAGGTGCGGGTCCCGAACACCAGAGGCAGGTGAATATACACTAACACACTCCCCACCCCACGCCTTCACCACCGCTTGATTCCCCTTCGGGTTGATGGACGGCTGAGTAGCGCTTTATAGCAGCAGTCGACCCCCAGGGCCCCAACCCTTCCCCCCCTTGTTGCGAGTTGTTGTGATTATACGTTTTTTTCCCTTGGACTCAGTCTGGACCCGCTCCCGTGGGTCCAGACTTTGACTGATATTTTTTTTACTCTTCCCCCCTCTCCCAATATCACCTTTTTCCCACCTTTTTTCAAGGAGCGCCGTAAAAATAGCTGATCCGTTGGCGGTCCCGTCTTGTCTCCCTGTAACGTATGTCTGCTCTTAGTGGGACTGTGCCGAAAATGTAATTTCAGTTCTTATGTGTCTTGTACTTGTCAAAGAATGGACAATAATAAAGCATCCTGAATCCTGAATTCAGCCAAGACACTGTGAAGCTTCTCCGTCCCGGCGCTCAGCACCAGCTCCGCAGTCCTATCTCTTCATCCCGCATCTCCTCCAGTCTCTCCAAACGGACTCTGGTGTGGCAGAGACTCAGCAGCTGGTCTCTATGGCCAAAAAGGCTCCCGGGAGGCAGATCCAGAAGTTTACAAAAAAGCACCGCAGAAGTCACGAAAGTGCCACCCCTTGTCCCACAGTCCCAAAGGGTCCCGAACCAAAACGCAAACAAAAACCCACATGAAAACAAGAGGGAAACATCAAGAACACAAAAGGATGACACAAGAGCACAGAGCTCCTGCCACCAGCAGCCACTACAGCTGTGCCATCTTGGGGGAAAATAATAATAATAATAAAAGAATGCTCATTCACGACCACGACCAGGACGTGGAGAAGGCATTTGACCGTGTCCCTCGGGAGGTCCTGTGGGGAGTGCTCAGAGAGTATGGGGTATCGGACTGTCTGATTGTGGCTGTCCGCTCCCTGTACGATCAGTGTCAGAGCTTGGTCCGCATTGCCGGCAGTAAGTCGGACACGTTTCCAGTGAGGGTTGGACTCCGCCAAGGCTGCCCTTTGTCACCCATTCTGTTCAGAACTTTTATTGACAGAATTTCTAGGCGCAGTCAAGGCGTTGAGGGGATCCGGTTTGGTGGCTGCAGGATTAGGTCTCTGCTTTTTGCAGATGATGTGGTCCTGATGGCTTCATCTGGCCAGGATCTTCAGCTCTCACTGGATCGGTTCGCAGCCGAGTGTGAAGCGACTGGGATGAGAATCAGCACCTCCAAGTCCGAGTCCATGGTTCTCGCCCGGAAAAGGGTGGAGTGCCATCTCCGGGTTGGGGAGGAGATCTTGCCCCAAGTGGAGGGGTTAAAGTACCTCGGAGTCTTGTTCACGAGTGAGGGAAAAGTGGATCGTGAGATCGACAGGCGGATCGGTGCGGCATCTTCAGTAATGCGGACGCTGTATCGATCCGTTGTGGTGAAGAAGGAGCTGAGCCGGGAGGCAAAGCTCTCAATTTACCGGTCGATCTACGATCCCATCCTTACCTATGGCCATGAGCTTTGGGTTATGACCGAAAGGACAAGGTGGCGGGGCTCTCCCTTAGAGATAGGGTGAGAAGCTCTGCCATCCGGGGAGAGCTCAAAGTAAAGCCACTGCTCCTCCACATGGAGAGGAGCCAGATGAGGTGGTTCGGGCATCTGGTCAGGATGCCACCCGAACGCCTCCCTCGGGAGGTGTTTAGGGTACGTCCAACCGGTAGGAGGCCACAGGGAAGACCCAGGACACGTTGGGAAGACTATGTCTCCCGGCTGGCCTGGGAACGCCTCGGGATCCCCCGGGAGGAGCTGGACGAAGTGGCTGGGGAGAGGAAAGTCTGGGCTTCCCTGCGTAGGCTGCTATCCCCGCGACCCGACCTCGGATAAGCGGAAGAAGATGGATGGATGGATGGATGCTCATTCACAACAACAACAATCCTGCTGGTTTTTCTATGTGCCAGGCGGCCTCAGTGACCCCTGCTCCCTCCAGGTGTCGCGAGCACAGAAATTACAGCGATCCACCAAGCTGACAATGAACACAACCCTCTCAGAATGACAACAATAGCCGAGCAGAGCCGTGAACATCTTTCCCTTGATAAGCACTTCTTTTTTTTTTCTTTCCAGTGGGCTTAATGGAATCTTTGGCGAGTCTGAGCAGTCTGGCGCCCAATGAGAGCCATCCGTCTGGGTGACCTCGCGCTATGGCGACAAATTCATCTGAGACCTGTGCAGGACACAATCAGGATAAGCTTGATCTGTTCCTCGCCGATTAGGAGCTGCCGCACTATCTGCCAGGAGTTCCACTCGAAGGTGAGGCCGTGGCACTACATCACCCAAATTATCATCGCATGTCTGAGCACGTTGGCGGACGGGCAGGTACTGGTCGGAATGAACAATTCAACAAAATAAAAGCCTGCTACCAAGCAGGATATATTAAAAAAAAAACTGTTCTGACTTGACAGAAAGTCAAAGTAAAATATCAGTTGGTAGTAACTTGAGAATACAGTCGTGGTACATACAGCAATGTTAATATTTGCTTTCATGTCCCTTGGCAAGTTTCACTGTAATAAGGCACTTTTGGTAGCCATCCACAAGCTTCTGCTTGAACTTTTGACCACTCCTCTTGACAAAATTGGTGCAGTTCAGCTAAATTTGTTGGTTTTCTGACATGGACTTGTTTCTTCAGCATTGTCCACACGTTTAAGTCAGGACTTTGGGAAGGCCATTCTAAAACCTTAATTCTAGCCTGATTTAGCCATTCCTTTACCACTTTTGACGTGTGTTTGGGGGTCATTGTCCTGTTGGAACACCCAACTGTGCCCAAGACCCAACCTGCGGGCTGATGATTTTAGCTTGTCCTGAAGAATTTGGAGGTAATCCTCCTTTTTCATTGTCCCATTTACTCTCTGTAAAGCACCAGTTCCATTGGCAGCAAAACAGGCCCAGAGCATAATACTGCCACCACGATGCTTGATGGTAGGGATGGTGTTCCTGGGATTAAAGGCCTCACCTTTTCTCCTCCAAACATTCTGATGGTTATTGTGGCCAAATAGCTCCATTTTTGTTTCATCTGACATCACATGGACAAAGATAAGACCTTCTGGAGGAAAGTTCTGTGGTCAGACTTAAATGCTGAAGAAACAAGTCCATGTCATAAAACCAACAAATTTAGCTGAACTGCACCAATTTTGTCAAGAGGAGTGGTCAAACATTCAAGCAGAAGCTTGTGGATGGCTACCAAAAGCGCCTTATTGCAGGTAAACTTGCCAAGGGACATGTAAGCAAATATTAACATTGCTGTATGTATACTTTTGACCCAGCACATTTGCTCACATTTTCAGTAGACCCATAATAAATTCATAAAAGAAGCAAACTTCATGAATGTTTTTTGTGACCAACAAGTATGTGCTCCAATCACTCTATCACAACAAAACAAGACTTGTAGAAATGACTTGTTCTTTACAAGTGTATGTAAACTTTTGACCACGACTGTATGTGCACCACCAAAAAATGCTGAGTTATGAAGATAGAAAGTGAACACACATGAGAGTACTGTTGCATCAAAGCACGTATTTTTGGAAGGGCCTTTTAAATATTCCATCCCACCCTTGCAGACGAGTCATTAAAGTGTGAAGTGCTTTTTCTAATGAGAAGATAAGCAGCTAATTTGAAGTCTTAATGTGAAGACTCCTGCATGACCACTGAATGCCTATCGCCAAATTACGGGGGCTCCGTACGGCTGGGGGGCGGGGGGGCGTTTAGAGCAGGGGTCACCAACGCGGTGCCCGCGGGCACCAGGTCACCCGTAAGGACCAGATGAGTCGCCCGCAGGCCTGTTCTAAAAATAGCTCAAATAGCAGCACTTACCAGTGAGCTGCCTCTATTTTTTAAGTGTTATTTATTTACTAGCAAGCTGGTCTCGCTTTGCTCGACATTTTTCATTCTAAGAGAGACAAAACTCAAATAGGATTTGAAAATCCAAGAAAATATTTTAAAGACCTGGTCTTCACTTGTTAAAATAAATTCATTTATTTTTTTACTTTGCTCCTTATAACTTTCAGAAAGACAATTTTAGAGAAAAAAATTCAACCTTAAAAATGATTTTAGGATTTTTAAACACATATACCTTTTTACCTTTCCTGACAATTTAAATCAATGTTCAAGTATTATTTTTTTAATTATTTTAAAGAATAATAAATACATTTTAATTTAATTCTTAATTTTAGCTTCTGTTTTTTCGACGAAGAATATTTGTGAAATGTTTCTTCAAACTTATTATGATTAAAATTTAAAAAAAAAATATTCTGGCAAATCTAGAAAATCTGTAGAATCAAATTTAAATCTTATTTCAAAGTCTTTTGAATTTCTTTTAAAATTTTCGTTCTGGAAAATCTAGAAGAAATAATGATTTGTCTTTGTTAGAAATATAGCTTGGTTCAATTTGTTATATATTCTAACAAAGTGCAGATTGGATTTTAACCTATTTAAAACATGTCATCAAAATTCTAAAATTAACCTTAATCAGGAAAAATTACTAACGATGTTCCATAAATTATTTTTTTAATTTTTTCAAAAAGATTCGAATTAGCTAGTTTTTTTCTTCCTTTTTTTCGGTTGAATTTTGAATTTTAAAGAGTCAAAATTGAAGATAAACTATGTTTCAAAATTTAATTTTTATTTTTTTCGTGTTTTCTCCTTTTTTAAACCGTTCAATTAAGTGTTTTTTTTCATCATTTATTCTCTACAAAAAACCTTCCGTAAAAGATAAATATCATTTTATTAATAATAACAGAGTTAAAGGTAAATTGAGCAAATTGGCTATTTCTGGCAATTTATTTAAGTGTGTATCAAACTGGTAGCCCTTCGCATTAATCAGTACCCAAGAAGTAGCTCTTGGTTTCAAAAAGGTTGGTGACCCCTGCTTTAGAGAGGCTTTGTCCTGCTCCTGGCGGGCTGGAGTGGTCACGGGCGGCGACAAGGTCAGGTGACCACGTTGAGCTCACCTGGAGAATTTCTGCTGCAGGGAGACGATCTGCGCCCGTCCTAGCTCCGATTCCTCCGTCACTTCCCGGAGACGCTTCTCGCTCTCCAGACGCAGGCGGCGCTCTTCCTCTAGCTCATGGATCAGCTTTTCTCGCTGTGGAGGCGAGCAAAAACATCAACATGTCACTCCAAAAGCGTAATTGCAAGCAGGTGCACGATCATCTTAATTACTTCAAATGGATCCAAGTGAACAACTTGTCACACAAATTATAAATGCATCCCATTGGAGTTGTGATTTAAAATGAAAATTGCTGCCAGTTGCGTCATATATTCTTTCCAAAATCAGATTGAACCGGAACATGATTCATCAACTATTAAAAAATTGGATTTAATAAATCATAGTTAATTTTAAGAAAGTTTGATCATATTACGCCTAGGGATGATGTTCGAAACCGCTTCTCCTGGTTGTTTGATAAGAAAAGAACCGTTCGATAAGAAAATAACCGATTCCATGGACTCGAATCCCTTTTTAAGAACCGGTTCCTGTTATCGAGGCCACTATAGTAAAGAAAAAGAGTTGGTTCTTTATTCGAATCCCTGGGAACGAATCCCGTCCCACAAGAAATGCCCTGTGGCACATCACAGGAAATGACTTAGCTCAGTCATTAGACTGAGCTAAGTCATTTCCTGTGATGTCACACAAGCAGCAAAAATAATGGACTGGAAAAAAACCTCAAGGCATGGCTATTCACCTATAGTGATCACAGAGACAGGTTGTTTTTGTGTTACTGTATATATTTGTTTTTCTGAAAAATCCCACTTAAAATACTTTGGGAAACAACAGTCAATATTTATTTATTTTATTTTTTTAAGGGTGATAACTGTCAATATTTATTTATTTATTTATTTATTTATTTATTTATTTATTTTTTAATAAAATAAAAGTGAGCTTTTGTTAAACCAAATATTGTGTTTTTTTCCATATACAACAACCTATCTGGATTCGATAAGAGAATCGATAAGGAATCGGTTCGATAAGAGGATTCGATAATGGGCTCGAACTCGATAATTTATTATCAAACATCATCCCTAATTACGCCTATACTGGCTCACCTGCACTGGCTTCCTGTGCACTTAAGATGTGACTTTAAGGTTTTACTACTTACGTATAAAATACTACACGGTCTAGCTCCGTCCTATCTTGTCGATTGCATTGTACCATATGTCCCGGCAAGAAACCTGCGTTCAAAGAACTCCGGCTTATTAGTGATTCCCAGAGCCCAAACAAAGTCTGCGGGCTATAGAGTGTTTTCTATTGGGGCTCCAGTACTCTGGAATGCCTTCCCGGTAACAATTAGAGATGCTCCCTCAGTAGAAGCATTTAAGTCCCATCTTAAAACTCATTTGTATACTCTAGCCTTTAAATAGACCCCCCTTTTTAGACCAGTTGATCTGCCGTTTATTTTATTTTATCCTCTGCACCCCTCTCCCTTGTGGAGGGGGGGGGGGACACAGGTCCGGTGGCCATGGATGAAGTGCTGGCTGTCTAGGGTCGGGACCCGGGGTGGACCGCTCGCCTGTGCATCGGTTGGGGACATCGCTGCGCTGCTGACCCGTCTCCGCTCGGGATGGTGTCCTGCTGGCCCCACTATGAACTGGACTCTTACTATTATGTTAGATCCACTATGGACTGGACTCACACTATTAAGTTAGATCCACTATGGACTGGACTCTCACTATTATGTTAGATCCACTATGGACTGGACTCTCACTATTATGTTAGATCCACTATGGACTGGACTCTCACACTATTATGTTAGATCAACTATGGACTGGACTCTCACTATTATGTTAGATCCATTATGGACTGGACTCTCACAATATTATGTTAGATCCACTATGGACTGGACTCTTACACTATTATGTTAGATCAACTATGGACTGGACTCTCACTATTATGTTAGATCCATTATGGACTAGACTCTCACAATATTATGTTAGATCCACTATGGACTGGACTGTCACTATTATGTTAGATCCACTATGGACTGGACTCTCACAATATTATGTTAGATCCACTATGGACTGGACTCTCACTATTATGTTAGATCCATTATGGACTGGACACTCACACTATTATGTTAGATCCACTATAGACTGGACTCTCATTATTATGTTAGATCCACTATGGACTGGACTCTCACACTACTATGTTAGATCCACTATGGACTGGAGTCTCACACTATTATGTTAGATCCACTATGGACTGGACTCTCACACTACTATGTTAGATCCACTATGGACTGGAGTCTCACACTATTATGTTAGATCCACTATGGACTGGACTCTCACTAGTATGTTAGATCCACTATGGACTGGACTCTCACTATTATGTTAGATCCACTATGGACTGTACTCTCACTATTATGTTAGTTCCACTATGGACTGGACTCTCACACTATTATGTTGGATCCACTATGGACTGGACTCTCACACTATTATGTTAGATCGACTATGGACTGGACTCTCACTATTATGTTAGATCCACTATGGACTGGACTCTCACACTATTATGGTATATCCACTATGGACTGGACTCTCACTAGTATGTTGGATCCACTATGGACTGGACTCTCACTATTATGTTAGATCCACTATGGACTGGACTCTCACAATATTATGTTAGATCCACTATGGACTGGACTCTCACTATTATGTTAGATCCACTATGGACTGGACTCTCACTATTATGTTAGATCCACTATGGACTGGACTCTCACAATATTATGTTAGATCCACTATGGACTGGACTCTCACTATTATGTTAGATCCACTATGGACTGGACTCTCACTATTATGTTAGATCCACTATGGACTGGACTCTCACACTATTATGTTAGATCCACTATGGACTGGACTAAAAATCCATTATTCTCCTTCGAAAAGGTAGAAACTGCAGGTTGAAAGTAAATACCGGTGACATTTATTACTTATGTGGTTCTACTTTAGAATATGTGTCCAATGAGGATTGCGTTGCCTTGGTAAAGAAAGCTCCCGCGAAATGTCAAACTAAATCACTTTTTCAATTTTTTTACGTCAGTTTTTATTAATGCTAAGAACATTCCGTGTGATATTTCATGTATTTACTGCTGCTCACTGAACTTCAAGACGTTTATTCATCATCGGCCCTATTCTATTTTTTTACAAGCTTCAAGTTAGGCTCGTTTCTCGTATTCAAATTCTCCCATCCACACTGCGTAAATTAGGTCAAGTAAAATGAAATTCTAATTAACATAATAGAACATGGAGTTTTCCTAACACTTGTGTATGTCATTGAAATCCGTGAAAAAACCCCCCACTAAGATTTAAAAGGCCGGATCAATCCAGGCAGTGCTTTTGTCGCCATGGTGGTGTTGTGTGTGTATACACGCTACAATTTCTACCCTTCTTGAGACACCAACAAGGAAAAGTACCTTCCATATGAGGACCGGTGAACAAGTCGAGACATAAATCATGG
This sequence comes from Nerophis lumbriciformis, assembly GCF_033978685.3. Taxonomy (NCBI): domain Eukaryota; kingdom Metazoa; phylum Chordata; class Actinopteri; order Syngnathiformes; family Syngnathidae; genus Nerophis; species Nerophis lumbriciformis. The sequence continues at coordinate 687,382 of NC_084570.2, read as the reverse complement.
TTCCAATAACATTGCATCTAATAGAGAATGTCTCATTTGCACCCCTGGTGGTGACATCTGTCAAAATGAGGGTGGTCCCAAAAAGGCGGGATTTTTCAAATTGACTGTGTGTCGCTTTTAAAAGTGCTCCCCCTCTGGTCAACATATGAAATAACAAGTGTGCGTAAGAAATTAAAATGCACCCCCTTTTGCCATTTTTTTTTTTTTTTAATTAAATATGTATGTAGAAACATACTGTATGAACTTCAAGTACATAATGAAGATTAAAAAACAATTACAAAAAATAATAATAAATTAACTAAAAGCAGTCTTTTTCTCACAATGTGTCGACTTTTTTCTTCTAAAATTGGGAACATATTCTCATATCATTTCGGTTTCTGTAATATTGCAATATTTTCTCGTAAAATTATTACTTTTTTATGTAAAATTATTACTTTTTAATGCAAAATGGTGACATTTGTGATAAAATTCTGACTTGTATCACAATATTGCAAATGTTTTTGTTGTTCTTGTAAAACAGTGACATTTTATGAGTAAAATTATGACTTTTGTCCTAATTTTGCCAAGTAAAATTCCGATTATTATAATATTACCAAAATGTTAAAGTTTTGTCATAAAATTGTGACTTTTGTCGAGTATAATTACGACTCTTTTCATCAAATTGCCAAAATGTTAAGCTTTTCTTGTAAAATTGCGACTGTTTTTGGGTAAAATTCCAACTTTTATCATAATATTGCACAAAAGTTCAGTTTTTCTTGTAAAATTTTGACTTGCGTTGACTAAAATGACGACTTTTATTATAATACTGCCAAAATTGTAAGTTTTTCTTGTGAATTTGTGACCTTTCTCTTGCGAAATTCCAACTCATTTTTCACAACAAACGTTTTTATATTTGCCCTCTTCCTCTTCCTACTCCCGGCCGCTACTGATAAGAATAACAGGTGATTAGACAACTAGCCCCAGCTGGGTAATCTAACCACCTGTCTGCTGTGTTCCACACCCTGCTCCTGCAGCAAGCGCGCCAACCACACCCCCCTCCACAAATGTATATATTATTAATGTTGTAAATACAAATCTTTATATATCTAGAAAGGGTGGTCCTAAACCGGTAGGCATTTTTCTGAGGTCTCGAGAAGGTAAAAAATACATGAATGTGTGTGTGTGTTATTATGCTTGCTACATTGATGGTATGTGTTCAATAAAGCAATTGTTGATAATGTCCTCGTAGCGTCTGATTGATGCTATTTCTATTACTGTAAATAGACACACCATCTCCTCATTCAATGCGTTTTCTTTACTTTCAAGACTATTTACATTGTAGATTGTCACTGAAGGCATCAAAACTATGACACCTGTGAAGTGAAAACCATGTCAGGTGACTACCTCTTGAAGCTCATGGAGAGAATGCGAAACAGTAATCAGAGCAAAGGGTGGCTATTTTGAAGAACATGTTTTCAGTTATTTCACCTTTTTTTGTTAAGTACATAACTCTACATGTGTTCATTCATAGTTTTGATGTGACAATCTACAATGTAAATAGTCATGAAAATAAAGAAATCCCATTGAATAAGAAGGTGTGAGAAGAGGGGAAAAGGCGGCCAAAATGGTCAAAAGTCCCAATTTTGTCCAAAATACAATCCCACGAGTCCCGCCGCTGGCCGCACAATTGCCGGGATGCAAAAAAATGTCCCAAACGCACCCAGCAAAGTCCAACGGGAAGTGGGGGAGAAAAGTGAGAAAAGTCGTCAAAAGTCCCCAAAAATGTTCAAAATACCTACCCAGGTTCGAGTCCCCACAAGTCCCGGGATGCCCAAAATGTCCATAACACACCCAGCCGAGTCCCACGGGGAGGGGGGATAAAAAATTGGAAAAGTCGGCAAAAGTCCCTAAAATGTTCAAAATACCTACCCAGGTTCGAGTGCCACTTTTACCCACTTTTCTCGCTTTTCTCCCCGCCTTCCCGTGGGACTTTGCTGGGCGCGTTTTGGACATTTTGGGCATCCCAGCATGCGGCGGGACTTGTGGGACTCGAACCTGGGTAGGTATTTTGAACATTTTACCGACTTTTGCCGACTTTTCCAACTTTTTCGTACTCATATAGTAGTACACTTGTTATTAGTGAGACAATACTTATTTTAAGGTATTTTGGGGTTCATTGAGGTTAGCTAATTTTACTTGTTTTGGAAAGTCTTGACAAGCCAAATTTTCTTGTTCTATTGGCAGATAATTTTGCTTAGTTCAAATAAAATACCCCTAATTTTTGCATTTTGTTTTCTTGTTTATGAACACGGACTCTTTGCAGTGTAGATAATCTCTATTTTGATATTTGATGGTTCATTCAAAATAGCATTATGATCCTTTCATGCTCATCTCAAAGGATGTTTGCAAGTGTCTGAATTGAAGCAATCAAAATATATTTAATCGCTTTCTGGAAGTGTCTTTTATCATTTTATTATGTGTGGTGTAGACCGCATCCAAACTTCAAGTGCAAAAATGATCTTTCACTTTCTTGGGGCGTTGGACTTATTCCAGCCTCAGAAGCATGTGAGAACAAAAGTACTTAAGTGGGGAGAATCTGCGGAAGGCCAAATTTGATTAGTAGCGCCCACATTTAAGGGTTGTTCCACCCAGAGTGGGCATCTTGGATCGAGGCTGGCAGAGACAGACTTAGGTCAAGTAGGAGAATGTTGCACAGTTACATGGGGAGAATTGGGCCCCATGTGCCCAGCAGAGGTGGGTAGTAACGCGCTACATTTACTCCGTTACATCTACTTCAGTAACTTTTGGGATGACTTGTACTTCTAAGAGTAGTTTTAATGCAACATACTTTTACTTTTACTTGAGTATATTTATAGAGAAGAAACGCTACTTTTGCTCCGCTACTTTTATCTACATTCAGCTCGCTACTCGCTATTGATTTTTATCCATCTGTTAATGCACGCTTTGTTTGTTTTGGTTTGTCAGACAGACCTTCAAAGTAAGATCTATCGCATGACTCCGTTTCACCAATCGAATGCAGTCACTGGTGACGTTTGACTCCGTTTCACCAATCAAATGCAGTCACTGGTGACGTTTGACTCCGTTTCACCAATCAAATGCAGTCACTGGTGACGTTTGACTCTGTTTCACCAATCAAACAGAGCCAGGCTTTATGTTTCAGCGGCAAACAACAACAAGCTTAAGCTTACATGAACTCAACGTCAAATTTGAGGACGCACATCGCGGTGAGTAACGTTAGTAGATATTTTGGCTGTCACCGTAGGCTGATGTTAGCTTCCCTGCTATGAATCACTGTCAAATGTACATTGTGTGGGGACATTTATTAACGTACTGCAGCCTCATAGACAGACAGACACACACACACACACACACACACATGCATACAAAAACACTAGTCAGAAGTGCACAGTGTGTTCCCAGGTGCAGCCCACACCTATCAGTTTATGGTTTACGTAAAGGCTAACTTGTTATTTTCCTTTGTAATCTCTGCCTGCTGAGCCTATGGTGCTGTTAAGTTATTGTGGCTCAATTTGCCTTAATTTTTTTAATGTTAATGTATTATTATTTAATATATATTATTGTTTTAGTTGCTTAAGAGATATTCCTGGCTCTGAATTTGCTCTTTGCTATTTTTATGTTTTTGTGCATTATTTGTTGCCGTCATCATTAAACCAACAGGTTACTCTTCAGTTACTCAGTACTTGAGTAGTTTTTTCACAACATACTTTTTACTTTTACTCAAGTAAATATTTGGGTGACTATTCCTTACTTTTACTTGAGTAATAAATCTCTAAAGTAGCAGTACTCTTACTTTAGTACAATTTCTGGCTACTCTACCCACCTCTGGTGCCCAGTTTAGAAACATAGAAGCAATGAACTTGATAGTGTTCTAATCTGAAATACGCACAGAGATGACGAAGGGCCCGTCAGGAAACTTGTTGCATGTAAGGACAGCTTTGTGTCATCATAACCCGTTTTATCGGACCCTTTCTCAGCCAAGACCAGTCTGGAATTAAACATTTTTTGTTCGGCCTTTAATTGGATTCTTCTGTCTGATGGCCTTCGCTATCTACTCCCCCAGTAGAGTTCTGTCCTCCGACTAAGCACTTCAAAGTCACAGACGTTCCACTGGTTAGGAAGTTTAATGTCACCAGTGGGTTACTTCTGATCTTCCTGCTCGCTTTGCTTCACAAGCAGCATTCATCTTCTGGTGGCCATCTTCATGAACTTTCTCTAACCATTTTGTCTTTGAGCTGCATATTTTTTTATACTCATTTACATAAAGCAAAAAAAACATACATGACTATTTACATTGTAGATTGTCACATCAAAACTATGAATGAACACATGTGGAGTTATGTACTTAACAACAAAAAGGTGAAATGACTGAAAACATGTTTTGTATTCTAGTTTCTTCAAAATAGCCACCCTTTGCTGGGATTACACTGCAAAAACTGAAATCTAAGTAAGATTAAATATCTCAAATAAGGGTGATATTTGCTTATTTTCTGTCTGATAAGATAATTCTTCTCACTAAGCAGATTTTATGTTAGAGTGTTTTACTTGTTTTAAGTGTTTTGGTCCTAAATGATCTCAGTAAGATATTACAGCTTGTTGCTGAGATTTGATGACCTATATTGAGTAAAACATGCTTGAAACTAGAATATCAACTGTTGCAAAGCTGTGTCATCAACACTCACAAGTATAAAACTACTTTTTTTAAAGTAATAATTTCTTATTTCAAGCATGAAAAAAATAAATCATGATATATCATTATGTCAAGATAATGGCACTAGCATTTACTTCATTTAAGAATATTTTTCAACATATTGAGCAAAAAGGTCTATTTTTTTTTTCCTACCAAGAAAAGTGCATTTGTTATTAGTGAGAATATACTTATTTTAAGGTATTTTTGGGTTCATTGAGGTTAATTTTACTTGTTTTGGAAAGTCTTGACAAGCCGAATTTTCTTGTTCTATTGGCAGATAATTTTGCTTAGTTCAAGTAAAATATACGGGGGCCCTAAAGGGACATGGGGGAATTTATTTTTTTTGTTATGTTTTTATTTTTTTTATTTTTTTTTTAGACATGTATAGTTTTTCCTGCACACGAGATACATGTCTAAAAAAAAAATTTAAAAAAATAAAAATTATAAAAAAAAATGTTTTTCCCCCATGTCTCTTTAGGGTCTCCATAAAAATACCCCTAATTTTTGTATTTTTTTGTTCTTGTTTTTGAACACTGACTTTTTGCAGTGTACTGCTTTGCACACTCTTGGCATTCTCTCAACGAGCTTCAAGCACACATGTGAAGTGAAAACTTTTTCAGGTGACTACCTCTTGAAGCTCATCGAGAGAATGCCAAGAGTGTGCGAAACAGTAATCAGAGCAAAAATAGGCTTTTTTGAAGAAACTTGAATACAAAACATGTTGTCAGTTATTTCACCTTTTTGTTGTTAAGTACATAACTCCACATTTTTTCATTCATAGTTTTGATGCCTTCAGTGACAATCTACAATGTAAATAGTCATGAAAATAAACGCATTGAATGAGAAGGTGTGTCCAAACGTTTGGCCTGTGCTGTACAAGGCACACACACACAAGCAATAAGCATTAACATTTCCACATTTTTCTCATTAGCAAACTTTATTTATTTGTTGTTTTTCTTTTTGTTTAATTCTTTTTAGAATGCGCTGCGAGCCATTGCAAGAAAACAAGCTGCGGGCCACAAATGTCCCCCGGGCTGCACTATGAACACCCCTGCATTTAATATTTAGACATTCTCATTGAGTTAAATAATATATTTGCAACTGCTAAATATTAAAGACTGCAGTTATACACCAGTGCAAACTACTGTAAACAATACATATACATATAGTTACATTAAAAGCTCTTGCTTGATAACTGAAACTGACAATTGTAATCTTGTAAAGACAGTTTTTGTCAGCTCCTATTCATATTATTTTGTGCAGTTAGACTCTATGGAATGGGAAAATGCAAGGCAGAAGAATGCTCAACCTTATCATTTTTATGACCGTTGTCTCAGAGCAGGTTTGCAGATACAGTCAGCATGAGGGCGACCTCTGGCGGCCGAATACGGGTAACACACTTCCTTCCACTCAAGCCACATTTGATAGATTACTACCACTACAGTCTAAGTCAGTATTTTTCAACCTTTTTTGAGCCAAGGTGCATTTTTTTCATTTCATTGAAAAACTCCGGAGGCACACCACCAGCAGAAATCATTAAAAAAATGAAACTTAGTAGACAATAAAAAGTCGTTGTCGCAATTGTTGGATATGACTTTAAACCAGTGGTTCTTAACCTGGGTTCGATCAAACCCTAGGGCAGGGGTCGGCAACCCAAAATGTTGAAAGAGCCTTATTGGACCAAAAATACAAAAACAAATCTGTCTGGAGCCGCAAAAAATTAAAAGCCATATTACATACAGATAGTGTGTCATGAGATATAAATTGAATTAATATGACTTAAAGGAAACTAAATGACCTCAAATATAGCTACAAACGAGGCATAATGATGCAATATGTACATATAGCTAGCCTAAATAGCATGTTAGCATCGATTAGCTTGCAGTCATGCAGTGACCAAATATGTCTGATTAGCACTCCACACAAGTCAATAACATCAACAAAACTCACCTTTGTGGATTCATGCACAACGTTAAAAGTTTGGTGGACAACATGAGACAGAAAAAGAAGTGGCATAAAACACGTCCTAGAAAGTCGCAGAAAGATATACATGTAAACAAACTAAGGTGAGTTCAAGGACTGCAGAATTAGTAGGACAAAACGGCGCTCGCCAAATACTCGAATCAGTGAAGCATGTTTAATATAAACAGTGTGCTTTATAACAATTAGGGAGGTTTGTGTCATGTTTGTCCTCCTACAACGGGGGTTGGCGACCCGCGGCTCTAGAGCCGCATGCAGCTCTTTAGCGCCGCCCTTGTGGCTCTCTGGAGCTTTTTCAAAAATGTATGAAAAATGGAAAAAGTTGAGGGGAAAAAACTTTTTTTTTTGTTTTAATATGGTTTCTGTAGGAGGACAAACATGACACAAACCTCCCTAATTGTTATAAAGCACACTGTTTATATTAAACATGCTTCACTGATTCGAGTATTTGGCGAGCGCCGTTTTGTCCTACTAATTCTGCAGTCCTTGAACTCACCTTAGTTTGTTTACATGTATATAATTCTGCGACTTTCTAGGACGTGTTTTATGCCACTTATTTTTCTGTCTCATGTTGTCCACCAAACTTTTAACGTTGTGCATGAATCCACAAAGGTGAGTTTTGTTGATGTTATTGACTTGTGTGGAGTGCTAATCAGACATATTTGGTCACTGCATGACTGCTAGCTAATCGATGCTAACATGCTATTTAGGCTAGCTATATGTACATATTGCATAATTATGCCTCGTTTGTAGCTATATTTGAGGTCATTTAGTTTCCTTTAAGTCATATTAATTCAATTTATATCTCATGACACACTATCTGTATGTAATATGGCTTTTAATTTGTTGCGGCTCCAGACATATTTGTTTTTGTATTTTTGGTCCAATAAGGCTCTTTCAACATTCTGGGTTGCCGACCCCTGTCCTACAGAAACCATATTAAAACAAAAAAAATGTTTTTTTCCCCCTCAACTTTTTCCATTTTTCATACATTTTTGAAAAAGCTCCAGAGAGCCACTAGGGCGGCGCTAAAGAGCCGCATGCGGCTCTAGAGCCGCGGGTTGCCGACTCCTGCCCTAGGGGTTCGGTGAGTCGGCCTCAGGCATACTTGCCAACCCTCCCGGATTTTCCGGGAGACTCCCGAAATTCAGTGCCTCTCCCGAAAACCTCCCGGAACAAATTTTCTCCCGAAAATCTCCCGAAATTCAGGCGGAGCAGGAGGCCACGCCCCCTCCAGCTCCATGCGGACCTGAGTCCGCTTTCCCACAATATAAAGAACGTCTACAGTAAAGCAGTCCGTCTAACCGTAAACAGCAATGTTGTGACACTCTTAAACAGGACAATACTGCCATCTAGTGCATTTGATGAAAGCACTTTTGTGCGTGCCACACAGCAATGCATCATCAGTTCAGCATGGTTAGAAAAATAGTGACAGAGAATAGAACAAGGATGGACAATTCAACCCTTAACTCAACAATGAGTAGATGAGTGTTATGTGTGTGTATATGAGTAAATAAATGAACACTGAAATTCAAGTATTTCTTTTATTTATATATATATATATATATATATATATATATATATATATCCATCCATCCATTTTCTACCGCTTATTCCCTTCGGGGTCGCGGGGATATATATATATATATATATATATATATATATATATATGTATATATGTATGAAATACTTGACTTGGTGAATTCTAGCTGTAAATATACTCCTCCCCTCTTAACCACGCCCCCGCCCCAACCACGCCCCCCGCACCCACCTCCCGAAATTGGAGGTCTCAAGGTTGGCAAGTATGGCCTCAGAAGTTTGGCGAGACTCCGCCGCTGAGGTCAAGATTCACCCAACTCATTGTGTAAATAAAAACTTCTCCCTATCGGCGTATTATGGATACCCCCCAAACAATTTTCCCTCTAATTTTCCATCTGATTTGCAGGTGTGTAATTTGTTGTGAGTTCATGCACTGTGTTTGTGTTGTTCTTTGAACAAGGTGATGTTCATGCACGGTTCATTTTGTGCACCAGTAAAAAAAAACCATAACTTTGTCCTTAATTTGAAAAAAAAAAAACATTTTATTTTTCACTAAAGAAGGGTTCGGTGAAGGCGCATATGAAACTGGTGGGGTTCGGTACCACCAACAAGGTTAAAAACCACTGCTTTAAAGCATAACCAAGCATGCATCAATATAGCTCTTGTCTCAAAGTAGGTGTACTGTCACCACCTGTCACATCACGCCGTGACTTATTTTGAGTTTGTTGCTGTTTTCCCATGTGTAGTGTTTTAGCTCTTGTCTTGCGCTCTTATTTTGGTGGCTTTTCCTGTTGTAGTTTCACGTCTTCCTTTGAATGATATTCCCCGCATCTTCTTTGTTTTAGCAATCAGTTGTTACTATCCTTCTTTGTGTGGACATTGTTGTCATGTCATGTACGTATGGACTTTGTGGGCGCCGTCTTTGCTTCACAGTAAGTCTTTGCTGTCGTCCAGCATTCTGTTTTTGTTGACTTTGTAGCCAGTTCAGTTTTAGTTTCGTTCTGCATAGCCTTCCCTAAGCTTCAATTACTTTTTCTTAGTGGCACTCGCCTTTTGTTTATTTTTGGTTTAAGCATTAGACACCTTTTTACCTGCACACTGCCTCCCGCTGTCGCCTGCATATTGTGATCACGACAAACCATCGTCGTCTCACACGACGTGTTCCCGACATCTACAAAGCAATTAGCTACCGGCTGCCACCTACTGATATGGAAGAGTATTACACCGTTACTCTTGGCAGATAATTTTGCTTAGTTCAAATAAAATACCCCTAATTTTTGTATTTATTTTTCTTGTTTTTGAACACTGACTTTTTGCAGTGCAATTTGACAGTGACTATACAGAACAATAGCACATAGCACTACGTTGTAAAATATAGCATGTTTCTCTAACAAATGCAGATTTTGTCCAGCTGAATGAAACATGTATACCGTAATAAACCCAAGACACCATTAAAAAAAACAAAAACCCTTGTCGTGGCCGTAAATTGATGGCTACTATGTGGAATAGCTCTTTACACAGCAATACCCCTGTCACAGTTAATGGCTGCTATAAATCCAGCTGCAAACAAGTGCAAAAGGGTGCATCCCCCCCCAACAGCAAGACATGAACCCCCCACACCTGCGCCCAGCTTGACCAGATTTCTCTGGCTTTTCCTCAAAAAAAAAAGGGTTAGGCTTAGGGTTAGAGGGTTAGGGTAAGGGTTGGGGTTGGGGTTAGGGTTAGGGTTAGGGTTAGGGTCACCTCTGAGACAAAAGCATTTTCTTCAAACAGCTTAGCATAAATGTCATCGGTTTTGGCATATTTAATGTATCAAATAAGTGTATTTTTGTTTAAAAAAAATAATAATTCAATCAAAAATTGTTGAGCGTTCCTAGATTCGCCACTAGGTGGCAGTGTGGCAATATTTCTCACTAATTGTCAGGATGCACAGACTGATGACACTTCCTCAGAACAGTCAGAGAATGACAAAAGGAATCATACAAAACATTAAACTGGTGGTTCGCAAACGTGTTTTACCAAGTAGAAAACATATGGCCGTCCAAGTACCACCATCATTTTAAAAAGAAGGGCTTTTAAGCCTTTTTTAAAAGCATCCACAGTCTGTGGGACGCTCTCCCTGACCACCTGAGGGCACCACAGACTGTGAATGCTTTTAAAAATGGCTTAAAAGCCCTTCGTTGTTTTTTTAAATGTTTAGATATATGCATACTAGTTATAGCTAGTTGGCTGTGCTATTTTTTTAATTTATTCATTTCTTTATTATCTTTTTATGTATTATTTTTTTTCTTTTTTTTTTTAATACACTGTAGCACTTTGAGGTTGTTTACTCAATAAAAAGTGCTTTTTTACAAAAAATATATAATATTATTATTATTATTATTATTATAATTCATCCATCCATTGTCTACCGCTTGTCCCTTTCGGGGTCGCGGGGGGTTGCTGGAGCCTATCTCAGCTGCGTTCGGGCGGAAGGCGGGGTACACCCTGGACAAGTCGCCGCCTCATCGCAGGGCCAACACAGGTAGACAAATGACCAACATTAAAATACAGTAGCGGAGTAGGCCTAAATGTTCATTAAAAACCAGGCAGGGTTTTAGTTTTATTTACCACCTAAGAAAACACATGAGTCTCCATATACCACCATAATGACCAACATTAAAATACAGTAGCACAGTAGGCCTAAATATTCATTAAAATCAAGGCAGATGTTTTATCTAACGAGTATAGTTTATACGCTTGGCCACTGTAACATTAAGGTAATACCGTTTGTGAATATACAAAAATAAAACACTGTACTCAAATAATGAACATAACAGCTCAATAAATATACTAAAATAAATATGAGAGTGTGGAAATATGACCATATCACACCAACTCTCAAATCCCTTCACTGGCTTCCTGTTCCACTCAGGATTGAATACAAAGTCTCCCTACTAACCCACCAGTGCCTCCATGGAAATGCCCCCCTCTACCTCAAAGAACTACTCACCCCCAAAACAAAGATTATTCATGCATTCAACATTTGTTTACTTACTATGGTATATTATAGGTAATGACATGGGCATGATGTTAAAGTGCATCTGGCAGTGGAGGCTCCTCTATGGGGTCTTGGGGCACTGGGAGGTTAACCCCTTTACTACTGTTACCCCAGGTGGCCCTTGGCAAAGGCCTAGTACCTGACTGACTGCCCCCTAGCCAGGGATGCGGTGAAGACCTCAACGGCGGAGCAGGTGGAAGACGGTAGATTTAAAGGGGAACATTATCACCAGACCTATGTAAGCGTCAATATATACCTTGATGTTGCAGAAAAAAGACCATATCTTTTTTTAACCGATTTCCGAACTCTAAATGGGTGAATTTTGGCGAATTAAACGCCTTTCTATTATTCGCTCTCGGAGCGATGACGTCACATCGGAAAGCAATCCGCCATTTTCTCAAACACATTACAAACACCGAGTCAAATCAGCTCTGTTATTTTCCATTTTTTTCGACTGTTTTCCGTACCTTGGAGACATCATGCCTCGTCGGTGTGTTGTCGGAGGGTGTAACAACACGAACAGGGACGGATTCAAGTTGCACCAGTGGCCCAAAGATGCCAAAGTGGCAAGAAATTGGACGTTTGTTCCGCACACTTTACCGACAAAAGCTATGCTACGACAGAGATGGCAAGAATGTGTGGATATCCTGCGACACTCAAAGCAGATGCATTTCCAACTGGACTGGACGGATCAGCTTTCAGGAAAAGAGAGCGGATGAGGGTATGTCTACAGAATATATTAATTGATGAAAATTGGGCTGTCTGCACTCTCAAAATGCATGTTGTTGCCAAATGTATTTCATATGCTGTAAACCTAGTTCATAGTTGTTAGTTTCCTTTAATGCCAAACAAACACATACCAATCGTTGGTTAGAAGGCGATCGCCGAATTCGTCCTCGCTTTCTCCCGTGTCGCTGGCTGTCGTGTCGTTTTCGTCGGTTTCGCTTGCATACGGTTCAAACCGATATGGCTCAATAGCTTCAGTTTCTTCTTCAATTTCGTTTTCGCTACCTGCCTCCACACTACAACCATCCGTTTCAATACATGCGTAATCTGTTGAATCGCTTAAGCCGCTGAAATCCGAGTCTGAATCCGAGCTAATGTCGCTATAGCTTGCTGTTCTATCCGCCATGTTTGTTTGTGTTGGCATCACTATGTGACGTCACAGGAAAATGGACGGGTGTATATAACGATGGTTAAAATCAGGCACTTTGAAGCTTTTTTTAGGGATATTGCGTGATGGGTAAAATTTTGAAAAAAAATTTGAAAAATAAAATAAGCCACTGGGAACTGATTTTTAATGGTTTTAACCCTTCTGAAATTGTGATAATGTTCCCCTTTAAGAACTACCACAACAGCTGTGATGGCAGAAGAAGGCTGCAGCAGAAAAGGGTCCCCAGTCGTCTTGGACTCCATGACACTGGACCCTGACCCGATTCTGTCAATGATCGTGTGGTGACTGTCTGTGCACCTGTCTCCCCACTTTAAACTAAGTCACGCACAGGCATCCTCCATAAAGGGACACACCCCTACCAGGAGGATACTCGTTCGAGTGACCGCCGATGATGATGATATAGTAAGTAATTATTTGTTCACTGTTATGTTACAGAGAACAAGGAAATAGGATACAATTGCTATGGTATGAAAAGGGGTAAGATTAAATAGATAATGATTATTTATGTAATTAGTATTTGTTTACTTACTGTATTTTTATTTATTTATTATGTATTTATTCACTGTTCTTACAGAGAACAAGGAATTGCCAAAAAATGGTTATGGTATGAAAAGGGATAGGATTGAATAAGCTCTGCTTCTTCCTACTCCTTTTCGGACGTGCTGTAATGAAACAACTGGAAATGTGTGATGTATCGTATGCATGTTCCAAATATACTGAAACTGAATAATGTTCTTTGTAGTAATGTGCTATAAAAAAATGTTCTGCAAGTTCCCCTGCAAGCTGCCATGCTGCTCAACTAGACTGAAGTCAAACACCTCATGGTACTGTAAAAGCCCCCAATATATAATTTTAGCAGTAAATCAAACATGACCATACCTTTATGTGGCCACATACCTCTGAAATACACCAGGCTGACTCTGGAATGTTGAACGATTACGCCTTTATGGCTTTTATTCCTTATTGTTCTTTCAATGGGAGGAAAGAACATCTACAGAAATGATCCTTTCTTCTCCCAACCAGCAGCCATTCTCAGGTGTAATGCTCACTTTCCCCTCTAGAGGGCGCCATTCTGCAGGCTTAACAAGGGGGCCTGTGAGCAAAAGTGGCTGTAAAAAAAACGCCATGTCAAAAGGGATGGAAGTAATTTATAAAGTGGCCCAGAAACCACTAAGCCATATATACAGATATATATGCAACAAACCCAGATTGAGTCTTTGAGGATAAAACTTGACCTCTATCACAGATGAGGTGGGTTTCATCTCCTGGATGATAACAAACGAGCAGATGTAGAAATGCAACAATCCATCACCGTGAACACTCACGAATGATTGGAATGCAAGATAATTCCAGTGCACACATAGACTGGCACGGTCTATGTTGTTACATAGTCTGGAATTGCATTAACTGCCAAGTACAGCATGAACTCTGCCTCTGAAATTGGACTGCATTAGAAGGTAATAGTCTCCACTTATGATGAATTAGGACGACACTACAGCACTCAAACCCCCCGTGCCCCCCGAAGATCTAGGGAGGACTCTAATTGAATCAGGGACCTCAACCTCTGTAGGTTACTTCGAATCCTATTGAAGCAAAGCTATATCACAGCATCATTAAGTGTATCAGCTGACGTCTGCCTGGAAGTGTATATATACATCTTTAAGCAGAGTTTGGATACAGTTTTTTTGAGGGGGGCTCCAAAAACCCCTCATTATCCAGAGCCCCACACCCCTCACCCTCATTCAGAACTACAATCAAAGGACCAGGAGCAAATGGGTGGTGCTAAAGCAAACATCAGGGACACAATAAACCATGCAGGTTCTTAGCTACTAAATAAAACATGCATGTGGGGTGTGTGTGTGTGTGTGCGTGTGTGCGTGTGTGTGTGTGTGTCTGTGTGTGTGTGTGTGTGTGTGTGTGTGTGCGTGTGTGTTCTTGTAATTCCACCCTTCTTGAGACGTCAACAAGGAAAAGTACCTCCTATAAGTTAGGACCGAAATCATGGTCCCAATACGGAAAACAATTGCATCTATAGAGAGCCAAATACTAGAGTCCGTGAACATTGCTCCAAAGTCAGAATTTTTTGTTGATTTAATGTGCATACAAAAGTAGAGATGTCCGATAATGGCTTTTTTGCCGATGATTGTGTAATGTTCATATTGTTGTTACTCAGCCAGCGTTTGTGGGTCTGATGGACCCGTTGCATTTTGTGACTTTTAATGCCTCACAATCAAACACTTTTATGTTAAAATACTGAACAGATGTTTATTGGTATAAGGTTAACATCTGTTCAGTATTTTAACATAAAAGTGTTTGATTGTGAGGCATTAAAATCCACAAAATGCAACGGGTCCATCAGACCCACAAACGCTGGCTGAGTAACAACAATATGAACATTACACAAGGGTTAAGCTGAATGTTTTGGTGTCACTATCCGTATCGCAAATACTGGTCCTGTATTTTCTTGGTACCGGATCGATACTGACCAACCCTAACATACATCAAGATGTTATTCTCTAAAAAAAAAACTCAATATTGTTTCTTAAATCTCAGGAGCCTTCATCAATTCCAGAGCCACTCAATTAGAGAGTGGCTGCGCTCTTAAACAGCCGCCGGCACTGCAGCAAAGAATAAACACTCCCCGGGAATATGCTAAATCATACCAGTGGCCATTCATCATTGCCAGGGTAGAGCCCCCCTCCCACGCCAGTCAGCGGCTGTGCTTAAAGGGATGGTGTGGAGATGCGATTTGCACCTGGCTGTCGGCACTCGTCCACCGATCAATGTGTGAAGGGAGAGGTCAGCGTTCCGGTGCGCCCCCTGGACGTGGATGATAAGCCCGGTGTGCAGAGACGGCACCTGAGTCCAGCCCTCAATGAAGGCTCCACTGTCACACATTCAAGCAACGGCTGTCAGAAACACTCAGTGAGGTGCCGAGAGGCCCCGTCTTGCGTTTCTTTATCTGCTCCACAAAAGAGCTTCGGCTTTAAAGGTGCCGCCATTGTAGTTAATGATAAATGTATAGTCATTAATCATGATGTCATAGCACTAATTAATTAGCACAAACTAATTTCTAATTAATCAGAGTGGTAGTGACTCGTGGTGGGAGTCTGACCTGACTGTATGGCGTCTAACTTGGGGGTGTGACGGCTGGTGCCTGGTTCGGGATGATGCAGAACAGATGGGTGGTGCCATTTTGATTTTGATAACAGATATTTTACTGATGTCATAGTGACTCGCAGGAAATGAAATCCTTAATTCAAATCACCAACACTAACGGACACTCAACGGGTTCTCTTTTTTTCCAGTGTTATGGGGTATTGTAATTTGTCTCGGGACAAGGCTTTTTTGTGAACTTCTGGATCTGCCTCCCGGGAGCCTTTTGGCCGTGGAGACCAGCTGCTGGGTCTCTGCCACACCAGAGTCCGTTTGGAGAGACTGGAGGGGATGCGGATGAAGAGACAGGGCTGCGGACAAGCTTCACAGTGTATTGGCTGAATGAGCAGGTATCGGACACCTCGGTCTGCTGGGACGTATCCTTGCTCATCCATGCGGACTGGACACTGGCCGAGAGTTAGTGGGCGGTCAAGGGTGGAGTCGGCTCTCTTGGTTGCTTTGATGGGTCTGCTCCTGTCTCTGGCCATGCTCCCCTCCACCCCAGCTGACGATGCCGTGGAACACCGCAGAAGCCACCGCAGTGTATATGTTTTTGTTTTTTTGTTGTGGTTTTACTTTTGTGGCTGTGTGTAGAAGTGGATGGTTGCATCAGCTCTGCTCTTTTAATGTCTTTAATGTTCTTTGATGTTTCCCTCACACACATGTTTATGTGTGCTACGGCTATGAGTTTGTTAGTCTGGACCCACCCTCTCCAGGGGCCCAGGCTTAGACTGAATACCCCCCAGCGTTTACCTGTTTCTCACCTTTTTTGTAAGGGACGCCGGAAGTTGGCAGACCCGTCAGCGATCCTGTTCTGTCTCCCTGTAATGTTTGTCTGCTCTTGAATGGGATTGTGCTGAAAATCTTAATTTCCCCTCGGGGATTATTAAAGTATTTCTGATTCTGATTCTTTAATTACTTGGGGGTGAATCTGTGTTCATTTTACTCACTGTCTCCAAAAATATTCATTCAAATCTGTATTGTTGAAAAAAATAAATCTCTGTCCCCGAGTCCACCAACTGTTTTTAAGAACACAAATGTTTTGTTTCCAAGTGGACAAAGGACCAAAACACATTAAAACTGGGGATGTTCCGATCAAAGTTTTTTGTTGCCCATTCCAATCGGTAAGATCGCCGGATACCAATACCGATACAAATCACATGTATTAAATGTAAATTTAATACATGTATTAATGGTGAGTGCTCAATGTCAATCCCAAGTAACTCGAAGGGCTGCACAAGCCAAAACAACATCCCCTGATCTGAACCCAAGCAAGGAAAAACTCAAAAATCCGAAATGATAAAAAGAAGATGAGAATCAGCACCTCCAAGTTCGAGTCCATGGTTCTCGCCCGGAAAAGGGTGGAGTGCCATCTCCGGGTTGGGGAGGAGATCTTGCCCCAAGTGGAGGAGTTCAAGTACCTCGGAGTCTTGTTTACGAGTGAGGGAAGAGTGGATCGTGAGATCGACAGGCGGATCGGTGCGGCGTCTTCAGTACTGCGGACGCTGTATCGATCCGTTGTGGTGAAGAAGGAGCTGAGCCGGAAGGCAAAGCTCTCAATTTACTGGTCGATCTACGTTCCCATCCTCACCTATGGTCATGAGCTTTGGGTTATGACCGAAAGGACAAGATCACGGGTACAAGCGGCCGAAATGAGTTTCCTCCGCCGGGTGGCGGGGCTCTCCCTTAGAGATAGGGTGAGAAGCTCTGCCATCCGGGGGGAGCTCAAAGTAAAGCCGCTGCTCCTACACATCGAGAGGAGCCAGATGAGGTGGTTCAGACATCTGGTCAGGATGCCACCCGAACACCTCCCTAGGGAGGTGTTTAGGGCACGTCTGACCGGTAGGAGGCCGCGGGGAAGACCCAGAACACGTTGGGAAGACTATGTCTCCCGGCTGGCCTGGGAACACCTCGGGGTCCCACAGGAAGAGCTGGACGAAGTGGCTGGGGAGAGGGAAGTCTGGGCTTCTCTGCTTAGGCTGCTGCCCCCGCGACCCGACCTCGGATAAGCGGAAGAAGATGGATGGATGGATGGATGGATGGATGGATGGATGGATGGTAAAAAGAAGAAACCTTGGGAAGGGGCCGCAGATGTGGGGATGTAATGGATGCCAAGTGGGTACAGTCACTGAATTATTCATGATAGTGTGAGAGTCCAGTCCATTGGAAGGTTAGCAGAGGGTTGCATGTAGGCAAGCCGGCAACATGTGCTATTGACGGGGTGGAGCCGTTGGGAGACTGTCCGTGCCAGCAACCTGAGGGTTCCTGGTTCGATCCCCAGCTTCTAACAACCTAGTCACGTCCGTTGTGTCCTTGAGCAAGACACTTCACCCTTGCTCCTGATGGGTCGTGGTTAGCCCCTCGCATGGCAGCTCCCGCCATCAGTGTGTGAATGTGTGTGTGAATGGGTGAATGTGGAAATAGTGTAAAATCGCTTTGAGTACCTTGTAGGTATAAGTATAACAATATCAACACTGTTTAAACTTATTTTCTTTTATGACATACACTCGTTTGAGAAAAAAGTAAATAGTACAGAATTACTAAACAAAAGTACTATCTGCTACTCATTGAACCGCTTTGGGTTTTGCCCTCAAAGTCCTCCTGTGTAAATTAAATTATACCTCGGTTTTGTAAACATTAACAAAAATAACACAAAAATTATTTTCGGAAAATAAGAATATTGAACTCATCACTTTAGTCTCGATCATATACTGATACTACTCTATGTATTGGCACCACCGACTTATGGATAGATTCACCCTCTGTTTCAAATTGGGTACTTCTGGCTGTTATTAATTAATTTATCCATCCATAATTGTACAATTAGCTGCTAGCTTGTCAGCTGGGGAACCGCAACTAAATACAGTGTCAGCCAGAGGGGATCGGTGTTGGTTAAAAGGCATCAATCAGAAATGGTGATCACATACATTTTCATGAAAATCAGTCGATACTGAACGGTGGCCTAATCAAAACATTCATGTTCATGTTAACTCAGCTTTCATGTTGTAAACCTATATTATGAATCTTAACATCTTCAAATGCAGCACATCTCCAATCTACTGTTCGTCAACTCGACCCTTCACTCTATAACAGCAAAAATGTGTTCACGTCCTTTTCTCACTTTTACGTTCCCTGTTACGCCCTTTTATTGTTGACATCCAGTCAAGCGCAGCCTGAAGCATGACAGAAGCACTCCTGTGAGTCTGCTTTCTCTTCTTGGCTCAGGTATCAGCGAGTGTCCACAGACCCCGAAGAAAAATAAATCTGCTGAAGGTGAGATGGTTTATTTTCGCTTGTTGTTTACACAGCCGTTTCCAGCGGCCATAATCTTAGCTAACAGTCCAAATGCCTCTTCAATGGGGAACCCCACCCCCTCTGCGACGCTCTCTTTACGAGTCTACATGTGGACGTGTGTTTTGAGGCGGACAGGAAACCCCACATCCTGCCACCCCCCACCCCCAAAAAAGACTGAGACTGTGGCATCAAACGACTGAGACCCAGCCCTGCACCACACCTTTGGGCCGGGCTGAAAAGAATTCCAGAGGAAACCTAGAGAGGCAATGAGCCCATGAATGAGTGATTTGACTTGGGACACATGAGGTCTGTTGGAAGGAGAATTTACAGGAGCAACCATGACCTCTGTCAAACATTTCTGGTTGTCTTGTTTTACAATTGGACGATGTGAAATTCCAACAGAACCTCCCAAATGATCCATAACCAGAAGCCTCGTAAAAGGGTGTAGTCGGTTGTGTTTCTCAGCAGGAGCTCCAATTAAAACACATACTTGATAAAATAATAATAATAAACACTGTCGTCAATGCTGCTCGGGTTGTGTTTCTGTGCTCAAGACAGTTCTACAAACCTGTGTGGTACCTCGCTAAAGCTGAGCCTATGGAAATTTGCAATGTTGCGGCCATTGTAATTCTGGGAATTCGAACAATCCCTACAAACTACAGTACAGCTTTATCCATTCCAATCTTATCAAATTTCCTCGATCGAATTAGTCCCTCAGCAGCGATCAAATGTCTAGTAAAAACGTATCTTGTCGACAAACCAGGAACAGAAGCATGCAACGACATCTCAACTCTACGCAGCTGGGATAAACTTCAGCCCCCCCGCGACCCAGAAAAGGGACAATCGGTAGAAAATGGATGGATGGATTTAATGTTCTTTCATATTTAATCATAGCTCAGACCGTCTTCTGGTTCCCGTCTACAGCGCCAAGCCTTCCGGGTACTGTCCTTTTGTCCCTTGCCACATCGTGTTTCAAATTTTGCGGCTTCACATCCTTCTACAGCATTTATAAGCATAAAAATGGCTGAATAAATTCAACATTTCAATACTACAGTAGTACTGGCCACTAGAGGAGACCAAACCAACCAGTGCTCGCTGTTCGGTGTTGTGGCCACTGATTGGCTCAGCCTCAGCCAGCATTACTATATTAAATTAAAAGATTACAAAGATGACTAAAGGGTGGTATTTTATGCCAAGGAGGCAGTCATAATTTTATTTAGAAGTTAGTAAACATGTTTTTTCATGTGGAGGAGTTCAAGTACCTCGGAGTCTTGTTTACGAGTGAGGGAGGAGTGGATCGTGAGATCGACAGGTGGATCGGTGCGGCGTCTTCAGTAATGCGGACGCTGTATCGATCCGTTGTGGTGAAGAAGGAGCTGAGCTGGAAGGCAAAGCTCTCAATTTACCGGTCGATCTACATTCCCATCCTCCTCTATGGTGCATGAGCTTTGGGTTATGACCGAAAGGACAAGATCACGGGTACAAGCGGCCGAAATGAGTTTCCTTCAATGGGTGGCGGGTCTCTCCCTTAGAGATAGGGTGAGAAGCTCTGCCATTCGGGAGGAGCTCAAAGTAAAGCTGCTGCTCCTCCACATGGAGAGGAGCCAGATGAGGTGGTTTGGGCATCTGGTCAGGATGCCACCCGAACGCCTCCCTATGAGGAGGAGTTCAAGTACCTCGGAGTCTTGTTCACAAGTGAGGGAAGAGTGGATCGTTAGATCAACAGGCAGACAGATGGTGCGGCGTCTTCAGTAATGCGGATGCTGTATCGATCCGTTGTGGTGAAGAAGGAGCTGAGCCGGAAAGCAAAGCTCGCAATTTACCGGTCGAGCTACGTTCCCATCCTCAGCTATGGTCATGAGCTTTGGGTTATGACCGAAAGGACAAGATCACCGGTACAAGCGGCCGAAATGAGTTTCCTCCAACGGGTGGCGGGTCTCTCCATTAGAGATAGGGTGAGAAGCTCTGCTATTCGGGAGGAGCTCAAAGTAAAGCTGCTGCTCCTCCACATGGAGAGGAGCCAGATGAGGTGGTTTGGGCATCTGGTCAGGATGCCACCCGAACGCCTCCCTATGAGGAGGAGTTCAAGTACCTCGGAGTCTTGTTCACAAGTGAGGGAAGAGTGGATCGTGAGATTGACAGGCAGACAGATGGTGCGGCGTCTTCAGTAATGCGGACGCTGTATCGATCCGTTGTGGTGAAGAAGGAGCTGAGCCGGAAGGCAAAGCTCGCAATTTACCGGTCGAGCTATGTTCCCATCCTCACCTATGGTCATGAACTTTGGGTTATGACCGAAAGGACAAGATCACTGGTACAAGCGGCCAAAATGAGTTTCCTCCGCCGGGTGGCGGGGCTCTCCCTTAGAGATAGGGTAAGAAGCTCTGCCATCCGGGAGGAGCTCAAAGTAAAGCCGCTGCTCCTCCACATGGAGAGGAGCCAGATGAGGTGGTTCGGGCATCTGGTCAGGATGCCACTGAACGCCTCTCTAGGGAGGTGTTTAGGGCATGTCCGACCGGTAGGAGGCCACGGGGAAGGCCCAGGACACGTTGGGAAGACTGTGTCTCCCGGCTGGCCTGGGAACGCTTCGGGATCCCCCAGGAGGAGCTCGACGAAGTGGCTGGGGAGAGGGAAGTCTGGGCTCCACCTCGGATAAGCGGAAGATGGCTGGATGGATGGATAAACATGTTTGTATGTTCATAACTACAGTATGAATGTACTGGTTTTATAATTAAGGATTTCTACCTTGCAGAAATTCATTTAACGCAGTCATGTCTGGAACCAGTGATAAACAAAGGATAACTGTAGCATTTAAACATTTAACAACACACCCACGTCCTCACTTCCTTGTTTACACAGATAAGAGATGTGGACGTGTGATAATAATCGCTCATTATCTCTTATTTACAAACAAAAATCATCATTACTGAGCAGTTCTCCAATGTTCTTAACAAAAGAAGAGGTAAACTACATGTAATGTGTTGGAACAGAGGTGAAAACTTACAATGAACAAACACTTTTGAACCGTGAAACATTCACGGAGATTGTCTGCAACTTGTGGATGACAAAGCAGACAGTGGACAATAAGGCAACATTTGGTGGGTTTTTGTTTCTTCTATAAAGCATAAAAATCTGACAACGTGTTTAGAGAATGTGAATTTACTGCGGTTTAGCGCAGGGGTGCCCAAACTTTCTGCGTCCAAGAGCCAAAGAGAAAATGTGCCAATGGTCCGCCAGCCAAAGTTATTTTTTACTGTGCAACCGCACCACGAGTGAGGAATTTAGCCTCATACCGCCATAAATAAGTAGAAGGTGGTGGAGACCATCAGCTTCAGTAGATGCCAACAAGTTAGCTTGTAAAAATAAGTTCTATGAAGTTTACAGTAAAATAAAATAAAAAACTGGCAGCTCAGTCACCAGAATTTTACTGTAAATTACATTATTTTTTTTACACCAAATTACTGTAAATTGATTATTACTGAACGGCCAGTTTTGGGGGTTTTTTACCGTAAAAAGCTACGGTCAGTTTTTTTTTACAGTACATAACTACACTGCAAAAACTGAAATCTAAGTAAGATTAAATATCTCAAATAAGAGTGATATTTGCTTATTTTCTGTCTGATAAGATAATTCTTCTGACTAAGCAGATTTTATGTTAGAGTGTTTTACTTGTTTTAAGTGCTTTGGTCCTAAATGATCTCAGTAAGATATTACAGCTTGTTGCTGAGATTTGATGACCTATATTGAGTAAAACATGCTTGAAACTAGAATAGCAACTGTTGCAAAGCTGTGTCATCAACACTCACAAGTATAAAACTACTTTTTTAAAGTAATAATTTCTTATTTCAAGCATGAAATAAAAAATCATGATTTTGACACTATTGTGTCTCATAATTAAAACAGATGACAGCCAAATGGACTTTGCTGTTTTATTTTCAATGAAACAATAGAAAATACATACTCATATAGTAGTAAAGTTGGCACAGTTCAGTAAACTGACAGTTAATATTTAAACATTTAACATGTGACATTTCTAATAATTTTGAACAGAAATAGTTCATGCACATTCAGATAAATTCTTCAAAATTACAATTAAAAAAAATTTGGCCAGGGTGCCGGGCTGTATATATGCGCACTAATTGACTGAAAGAGCACGCACTTGGCGCGATGATGTCATGTTATCCATAGAAAAATGCATTTTTAGACAATATGATTTGCCTGAGCGGCTAGGAGACCCCGAGAGTAACAAGCGGTTGCCTTGTTGCCTTTCCGTTAAGAACAATAAATTCATGGCGACGACGAGTGACAGAGAATAGAACGAGGATGGACAATTCAACCCTAAACTCACTCCTTTCCTGCAAATTAAATTTCACAGATGCTGCCTGTAATAGAGTGAACTAAGTTGTTTGTTGCCATCTCCTGGTGAATGTTGTCTATAGTATTATGTGGTTACTTTTTGGTTGGCCAACGGTTTACGTTGTATTGCCCACCCTGACGGCAAGTGTGGGAGTCGGTTCTGACGTATGAAGTAAAGAGACGTAACTTCATCACCTCGCCTGGTTATTGACTCCAACCCAGAATATTACACTGCCCATACCTATGCTCCTTCAAAGGCTGTGCTACTGACTGCAAAGCATTGCACTTTCAAATACAACAATGAGTAGAGGAGTGTTAGGTGTGTATATATGTGTAAATAAATGAACACTGAAATATTTATTTATATATATATATATATATATATATATATATATATATAATAAAATACATATATATATAGTATATATATATATATATTATTTTATTTATATATATACAGTATATATATATATATATATATATATATATATATATATATATATATATATATATATATATATATATATATATATATACATATATATATATATATATAAGAAATACTTGAATTTCAGTGAATTCTAGCTATAAATATACTCCTCCCCCTTAACCCCACCCCCGGCCCAGCCCACCCCCAACCCCCAATCTCCCGAATTCGGAGGTCTCAAGGTTGGCAAGTATGGGTGTAGCCCACCTTCTGCCCAAATGCAGCTGAGATCAAATCAAATCAAATCAACTTTATTTATAAAGCACATTTAAAATTTACCACAGGGGTAGCCAAAGTGCTGTACAATGGGCAGGTTAAAAGATAAAACGAGTACCGAGCAAACACAACACAACACAAACAGAACACGATAAAAAAATAAATAAATAAAATAGAATAAATAAAAACATAAAAACATAAAAAGAGGTTCACAGCAGGTGTATTATGGGGCGCCATTGCAGGATGGATATCACTCAGTGTTAAAAGCCATGGAATAAAAGTATGTTTTTAAGAGAGATTTAAAAACAGGAAGAGAGGAGGCTTGTCTAACACTCAGGGGTAGGTCGTTCCAGAGCTTGGGAGCAGCAACGGCGAAAGCTCTGTCACCTTTAAGCTTCAGCCTTGTGTCAGGGACCGTCAACAGCAGCTGATCGGCTGATCTTAAGGATCGGGTGGGGCAGTAAGGCTGAAGGAGGTCGGAGAGATAGGTTGGCGCGAGGTTGTTTAGACATTTAAAAACAAATAAAAGGAGTTTAAAATTGATTCGATAACGCACAGTGAGCCAGTGAAGGGACGCTAATATAGGGGTGATGTGCTCACGTCTGCGGGTCTGTGTTAGCAGACGAGCAGCAGAGTTCTGCACGAGCTGCAGGCCTGGCTAATGCCAACATACAGGGCATTACAATAATCAAGACGAGTCGAGATAAAAGCGTGGATTAATTTCTCAAGATCATGTCCTGATAGAAGCGGTTTCACTTGCGCTATTTGGCGTAATTGATAAAAGCTTTTTTGAACGACGCTGCTGATTTGTTTTTCGAATTTAAAATCTGAGTCGAACTTTGCCCCCAGGTTTGTGACACAGTCGCTGAGATACGGGGTCAGAGTGCCGAGGTCAACGTTGGGGGAGGGAGAGCGACTTGGACCGAACAACATAACTTCTGTTTTGTCTTCATTTAGGCTCAGGAAGTTAGCTGAAAGCCAGACTTTGATGTCGTGCAGGCAGTCAATAAGACGTTGAACCGTGTTATTTTGTGCCATGGGAAAATAAATCTGGCAATCATCGGCATAAAAATGAAAAGCAATACTGTACTTCCTAAAAATAGAACCAAGGGGGAGAAGGTAAAGCGCAAATAAAATTGGGGCAAGGATTGAGCCCTGGGGGACCCCATGTGTGTGCTGATTATCGGTCCTGCTAAACACCGACATTTATTTAATAATACCACCTTAACAATTGACAACCAAACAATTACACAAGGCGAATCAGTAAAGAATCTGGGTATTATTTTCGACCCAACTCTCTCCTTTGAGTCACACATCAAGAGTGTCACTAAAACGGCCTTCTTTCATCTCCGTAATATCGCTAAAATCCGTTCTATTTTATCCACTAGCGACGCTGAGATCATTATTCATGCGTTCGTTACGTCTCGTCTCGATTACTGTAACGTATTATTTTCGGGTCTCCCTATGTCTAGCATTAAAAGACTACAATTGGTACAAAATGCGGCTGCTAGACTTTTGACAAGAACAAGAAAGTTTGATCATATTACGCCTATACTGGCTCACCTGCACTGGCTTCCTGTGCACTTAAGATGTGACTTTAAGGTTTTACTACTTACGTATAAAATACTACACGGTCTAGCTCCGTCCTATCTTGTCGATTGCATTGTACCATATGTCCCGGCAAGAAATCTGCGTTCAAAGAACTCCGGCTTATTAGTGATTCCCAGAGCCCAAAAAAAGTCTGCGGGCTATAGAGCATTTTCTATTGGGGCTCCAGTACTATGGAATGCCCTCCCGGTAACAATTAGAGATGCTACCTCAGTAGAAGCATTTAAGTCCCATCTTAAAACTCATTTGTATACTCTAGCCTTTAAATAGCCCCCCTGTTAGACCAGTTGATCTGCCGTTTCTTTTCTTTTCTCCTCTGCTCCCCTATTCCTTGTGGAGGGGGGGGCACAGGTCCGGTGGCCATGGATGAAGTGCTGGCTGTCCAGAGTCGGGACCCGGGGTGGACCGCTCGCCTGTGCATCGACTGGGAACATCTCTGCGCTGCTGACCCGTCTCCGCTCGGGATGGTGTCCTGCTGGCCCCACTATGGACTGGACTCTTACTATTATGTTGGATCCACTATGGACTGGACTCTCACAATATTATGTCAGACCCACTCGACATCCATTGCTTTCGGTCTCCCCTAGAGGGGGGGGGGGTTACCCACATATGCGGTCCTCTCCAAGGTTTCTCATAGTCATTCACATCGACGTCCCACTGGGGTGAGTTTTTCCTTGCCCTTATGTGGGCTCTGTACCGAGGATGTCGTTGTGGCTTGTGCAGCCCTTTGAGACACTTGTGATTTAGGGCTATATAAATAAACATTGATTGATTGATTGATTGAAAGGAGCTGTGGAAGACATAAAACTGTCTACTTTCACACAAAAACTCCTGTCGGATAGGTACGACCGGAACCAGTTGAGGCCCACACAGTTCTCAAGACCAGTGATTAAGGAGTCGTGGTCGACGGTGTCGAACGCAGCAGACAGATCTAAAAGCACCAGGACAACATATTTACCAGAATCAGTTGACAGGAGGATATCGTTAAAAACTTTTAGAAGCACCCCCCGCAAACCCCGAAAGGGACAAGCGGTAGAAAAATGGATGGATAAATGGATAAGCCTTATGCCCTTGCAGGTTTTGCCGCAACTTTCTTCAAAAGTTGTTGTGAAAATCAGACGTTTTAGGCTTTGCTCCAACCATGCAAAATCCCGGAGGGTCTGCTGACGGTGCAAACATCGCCGGTCCCGGTTGGACCTGTATCACACCTCCTCTTCTGGCTTAATCTCCTCTGTTTAGAGAGATGGGTGTTGGGGGAAGGCGTGGAAGTCACTGTTGGCTCACTAACCAGGCAGCATTTTGACAAGTTATTATCTCCTCCATGCAGCTCCTCTCCTTTCCAGCGAGGAGCGGCGACGCCTCCCAGGAATGCCAGAGAAAAGACAAGAAAGGGAGTGTGAGGGGACTCCAACTGGGATAATCCCAATTTCAAATGGAGCTTAGTGATACACCCCCACCTCCTCCTGTCTGGCACAGATAACTCATCCCTCGCCCGCCACTACGTGCACACCCAACAACACCCGCACACACACACTAGAGATGCGCGGTTTGCGGACACAACCGCGGAGTCCGCGGATTATCCGCGGGTCGGGCGGTTGAAATAAAAAAAAATTAGATTTTATCCGCGGGTCGGGTCAGGCGGTTGAAAAAAAAAAAAAATTAGATTTTAAATAGATTCAGGCGGGTGGCAGTTAAACCAATTGGGAAATATATATACATAGTTAATGTTGTTACCCACATACGAAAAACGAGCAGCACTCTTTGAAACAGGCAATTATTTATCATCAGGCACCTGCAGCACGCCACAATAGAAGAAGAAAAAAAAAAGAGATGGCAACGCCGGCAGCAAATGTGGTATGCGACAAACTAAAAAAGGGAATACTAAAGACCAGGGGAAAAAAAGGCCAGAAAAGTTCAGCGTGGACTCGTTTTTATGAGGTTGTAAATCAGGATGATAGTAATGCTGGCTACGTGATTTGCAAGAGCTGCGACGCTGTTTATGTCTACGACAGTCACAAAACCGGGACATCTAACATGGTGCATCACATTTGTGCAAAACCCCGAACCTCCACAAACGCCCTGAGCATGAGCAGTTTCGTCCGCCGTGATCGCAGAAGAGTGCCACAGGATGTTAAAACAAGATAGAACGCAGCTGCCTGCAGCAGTTTGAGTGGCGCGAGCGCGCTTGGAGGTGCGCTCAGCGTGGCTCCCAGATGATTGCGCACTGGTGTGCGTCTGGGCCGTGACAGCGTGGCACGCATTGAATGTCTCTGCTACATTAGATCGGTCTGCTTTCTTTAACAGGCAAAAGCTTTATAACCTCACTAATGCCTTGCATCGTCTATATTAGATATATAACAACGGGCGGGTGGCGGATGGCGGGCGGGTGCGGTTTTGATTAAATGTTAGTTCGGCTGGATGGCGGATGGTTGACGACTTTTGTGATGCGGTTGCGGATGAAATAATTGCCTATCCACGCATCTCTACACACACTGGTCCAAAGACACACTTAGCATGTCATGCACCCGCTTGAGTGAGAGCTGCTCCTCTGTGGGAGTTTCAGTATGATATGTTTTTCTTGGCGGAGGTTGGCGAGGTTAGTGTTACGAGAGGAGGCGCTGACACAGATAGGGGCACAAAGAATCGCAGTGTGTGCACATTTGAAGTGTGTGCACGTACGCGGCGAGGAAGTGGCGGCTGTGACGAGGGGGGGGGGGGCAACAAATTAAGAAGGACAAGTAACCGTGTCACATTCTGACTTCAGGCCGAGGCAAAAAAGAGCCAGTGTGAACGGTTCATGTGACTCTAATGGCCGTGCGTACGCTTGAGCGGCGCGGCATTGAAGGGTGAGACGGAGGTACGGGATGAGGGGATTGTGGAAAGATGAGCTAATGCGACTCAGTTTTTGCTTGGGTGCACGTTCACCGATTCACATGCGGACTCGACCCTCCGTGGCAGCAACAATATGCTGTAGTGCATTTCAGTAATACTCGGGTTTTGTGTGCCTGAGCTCTGACCTCCGTGACCGAGAGGCGAGGCAAGAATAAGAGGAAAAAAAAAAAAAGGTTTCTCCCTCAGGGAGAGAACCACACACAGAATCGGAGGCAGGCGGCTGTCAGAGCGATCAGCTGGGCGCCGCAGCATCACACGGGTCAGAGTTTCACCTTGTGACCTCCCCATATGCCCGGTGAAGCCTCGCTGAACATTAGGACGTCTGTCTGTTACCTTTTTGTAGGCCATTTAATTTCCATAATTGTCTTCTACAAGATGAGGTTGTATCATGTGAAGGACTTGTGGGCGTGGCCTAACATAACCAGAAATCATGATCATAGTTAAAGATGAAAGTAATAAAGAGCCTACATTTTTGTTTCATCTGACATCACATGGATAGAGATGTCCGATAATTGCTTTTTTGCCGATATCCGATGTCCAACGCTTAATTAGCGATACCGACATACTTGCCAACCCTCCCGAATTTTCCGGGAGACTCCCGAAATTCAGCGCCTCTCCCGAAAACCTCCCGGGACAAATATTCTCCCGAAAATCTCCCGATTTTCAGCCGGAGCTGGAAGCCACGCCCCCTCCAGCTCCATGCGGACCTGAGTGAGGACAGCCTTTTTTCATGACGGGAGGACAACAGGGTGACAAGAACTAAATCATCCAGACTAGAGATAAATTGTATTATTATGTTTATCTTACCTAAAAATAAATATATTTATTAATTAAAAAAAAAAAAAAAAAAAAATGTTTTACTATATTTTGCTAAAAACATCAAAATTAATTGTATTTTTATTTGTATTTTTTCCTGACTCCTTATTACATCCAGCAATAGAATTATACATTAAAATAAAAATATTTGAAATAATTGATTTTAAATCATCATAATAATTCATTTAAAATGACCATATTTAATTATTAAAATAATTGCTTGTTTATCAACAACTTTAGCATTTTATTCATTACATTTTGAAACTCTCAGAAGCCAAGTTATGTTATTGTCCTTAATATTTATTTATGCAAGTTTGAAGTATCAATTATCTAAACACAGTTTTGTTTGCATATTTTCAGGATATATATATATATGTATATATATATATATATATATGTATATATATATATATATGAAATTCTTGACTTGGTGAATTCTAGCTGTCAATATACTCCTCCCCTCTTAACCACGCCCCCAATCACGCCCCGCCCCACCCCCGACCACGCCCCCACCCCCCACCTCCCGAAATCGGAGGTCTCAAGGTTGGCAAGTACGGATACCGATATCAACCGATACCGATATATACAGTGGTGGAATGAACACATTATTATGCCTAATTCTGTTGTGATGCCCCGCTGGATGCATTAAACAATGTAACAAGGTTTTCCAAAATAAATCAACTCAAGTTATGGAAAAAAGTGCCAACATGGCACTGCCTTTTTTATTATTGAAGTCACAAAGTGCATTCTTTTTTTTAACATGCCTCAAAACAGCAGCTTGGAATTTGGGACATGCTCTCCCTGAGACAGCATGAGGAGGTTGAGGTGGAGGGGGGTTAGGGGCTAGCGGGGGGTGTATATTGTAGCGTCCCGGAAGAGTTAGTGCTGCAAGGGGTTCTGGGTATTTGTTCTGCTGTGTTTATGTTGTGTTACGGTGCGGATGTTCTCCCGAAATGTGTTTGTCATTCTTGTTTGGTGTGGGTTCACAGTGTGGCGCATATTTGTAACAGTGTTAAAGTTGTTTATACGGCCACCCTCAGTGTGACCTGTATGGCTATTGACCAAATATGCTTGGAATTCACTTGTGTGTGTGTGAAAAGCTGCAGATATTATGTGACTGGGCCGGCACGCAAAGGCAGTGCCTTTAAGGTTTATTGGCGCTCTGTACTTCTCCCTACGTCCGTGTACACAGCGGCGTTTTAAAAAGTCATACATTTTACTTTTTGAAACCGATACCGATCATTTCCGATATTACATTTTAAAGCATTTATCGGCCGATAATATCGGCAGTCCGATATTATCCGACATCCCTACTTCTGGAGGAAAGTTCTGTGGTCAGATGAAACACAAATTTAGCTGTTTGGCCACAATACCCAGCTATATGTTTGGAGGAGAAAAGGTGAGGCCTTTAATCCCAGGAACACCAATCCTACTGTCAAGCATGGTGGTGGTAGTATTATGCTCTGGGCCTGTTTTGCTGCCAATGGAACTGCTGCTTTACAGAGAGTAAATGGGACAATGAAAAAGGAGGATTACCTCCAAATTCTCCAGGACAACCTAAAATCATCAGTTGGGTGTTCCAACAGGACAATGACCCCAAACATACGTCAAAAGTGGTAAAGGAATGGCTAAATCAGGCTAGAATGAAGGTTTTAGAATGGCCTTCCCAAAGTCCTGACTTAAACGTGTGGACAATGCTGAAGAAACAAGTCCATGTCGGAAAACCAACAAATTTAGCTGAACTGCACCAATTTTGTCAAGGGGAGTGGTCAAAAATTCAACCAGAAACTTGTGGCGACTTATTGCAGGTAAACTTGCCAAGGGACATGTAAGCAAATATTAACATTGCTGTATGTATACTTTTGACCCATTTTCAGTAGACCCATAATAAATTCATAAAGGAACCAAACTTCATGAATATTTTTTGTGACCAACAAGTATGTGCTCCAATCACTCTGTCACAAAAAAATAAGAGTTGTAGAAATTACTGGAAACTCAAGACAGCCATGACATGATGTTCTTTACAAGTGTATGTCAACTTTTGACCACGACTGTATATTGGGATGTTATCAGCTAGGTAACATAAGAACTCCATTACCCAGCATGCCACAGTAGTGAAGAACAAGGTCGTTGAATGTAGCCATGCCGACAGCTGGATGTTTTTGACGAGCACGCTGTGGAGTAAACTTTAAGAAGTCAGCCAACACGCCTTGTCTGCATCTTTTATGATTAGACAAGACATTTTCAAGAAGGATATTTAAAGAGAAACTACATCTTGTGAGTCCATGTCAACCAACCCCGGAAGCTAGCTCAGCTGTCCCGGCGATGAAATGTGAGTTCAGATATTTTATTTCTTTATTTTTTCACGTTTAATATGTTTTTTTGCAATTTTAATTCTGACAGTACCACATAAGATATGTTTTGATTGCTGATGCGGGTGATCGATTTTTAAATGCGCCAGAAAATGATGCCCAGTAAATGTATTTCTGGGTAGTATTTATCCAGCAATGGTCATGTGGTGACACAAATGATGGTATTTTGAGAGGTAATCCTTGAAGTCGGACATCAGTGAAGGCCTAGGTGGGAAACGCACGGCCCGCCACTGCGGGTTCATGCACAAATGAAGCAGACGAGCCATGCCAGGGTACTTTACCATTGTTCCCTCGCTCTTGCTCCGCACAACTTCCCTCTGCAGTCGAGCCAAGGCCAGCTTTTCCCTGTAGACAGCAGAATAGAGAAAATAAGCAGTGTGTTAAAGGTGCTAATCCCTGCCCCAAAAAACCCATTGATGATTAGAAACAGCAGCTACTAAATGTGGTGGCAGAAGACACTTCAGCCAGTGATGTAGTGGAGGGAATACAACCTGTTTGAGCCCACTGCAACAAGCCAGCTATTTGACTACCACATTCACCCAGTGTTGTATAATTGCAACAATTATATAACAAGCTCTAAATGAAATTTGATGCATCTGTTCCACAATAACTACATATGTCCATGCTCTAGACCAGTGTTTTTCAACCTTTTTTGAGCCAAGGCACATTTTTTTCATTGAAAAAATCCTGAGGCACACCACAAGCAGAAATCTTTCAAAATTGTTGGATATGAATTTAAACCATAACCAAGCATGCATCACTATAGCTCTTGTCTCAAAGTAGGTGTACTGTCACGACCTGTCACATCACGCCGTGACTTATTTTGAGTTTTTTGGTGTTTTTCTGTGTGTAGTGTTTTAGTCCTTGTCTTGCGCTCCTATTTTGGTGTTTTTTCCTGTTTTGTTGGTATTTTCCTGTTGCAGTTTCATGTCCTCCTTGAACGCTATTCTCAACACCTGCTTTGTTTTTGCAATCCAGACTCTTTAAGTTGTTCGGACGCTTTCCTTCTTTGTTGGGACATTGTCGATGGTCATGTCATGTGCGGATGTACTTTGTGGACGCCGTCTCCGCTCCACACGCTGTAAGTCTTTGCTGTCGTCCAGCATTTTGTGTTTTGTTTACTTCGCAGCCAGTTCAGTTTTAGTTTCGTTCTGCATAGCCATGCCTAAGCTTCAATGCCTTTTCTTAGCGGCATTCGCCTTGTGTTTATTTTTGGTTTAAGCATAAGATACCTTTTTACCTGCACTCTGCTTCCCTCTGTCGTCTGCAATATGTGATCATGACACGACGTGTTCTCGACATCTACAAAGCAATTAGCTACTTGCTGCCACCTACTGATATGGAAGAGTGTAACATGGTTACTCTGCCACATTATTTACAGATTATAATTACTTGTGTGCAAAAAATATTTTTAACCCAATTAGGTGAAATTACATAATCTACCACGGCACACCAGACTGTATTTCACGGCACACTAGTGTGCCGCGGCACAGTGGTTGAAAAACACTGCTCTAGACATTTTAATAAAAACAACAAAAAAATATAAAAGACATTTTAATTACTTGAATCTGATTAATCCAGATCAATGAAACAAATAGATTTTGTTCGAAGGAAACCTTGAGAGGTTGTGTCATACTTGCCAACCTTGAGACCTCCGATTTCGGGAGGTGGGGGGTGGGGGGGCGGGGCGGGGGCGTGGTTGGGGGCGTGGTTAAGAGGGGAGGAATATATTTACAGCTAGGATTCACCAAGTCAAGTATTTCATATATATATATATATATATATATATATATATACATATATATATATATAAGAATACTAAGTCAAGTATTTCATATATATATATATATATATATATATATATATATATATATATATATATATATATATATATATATATATATATATATATATATATATATATATATATATATATATATATATATATATATAAATAAAATAAATACTTGAATTTCAGTGTTCATTTATTTACACAAATACACACACATAACACTCATCTACTCATTGTTGAGTTAAGGGTTGAATTCAATCAATCAATGTTTATTTATATAGCCCTAAATCACAAGTGTCTCAAAGGGCTGCACAAGCCACAACGACATCCTCGGTACAAAGCCCCGAATTGTCCATCCTTGTTCTATTTGTCACTATTTTTCTAACCATGCTGAACGCCCTCACTGATGATGCATTGCTGTGTGGCACGCAAAAAGTGCTTTCATCAAATGCACTAGATGGCAGTATTGTCCTGTTTAAGAGTGTCACAACATTGCTGTTTAGGGCAGACAAACTGCTTTACCGTAGACAAAACGTGACTGCTGTTGTTGTGTGTTGTTGCCGCGCTGGGAGGACGTTAATGAAACTGCCTAACAATAAACCCACATAAGAAACCAAGAACTCGCCCTCGATCATTCTACAGTTATAACATTATTGGGCAGGTACGCTGTTTATATTGTGTGCCTGAATTTCAGGAGATTTTCGGGAGAAAATTTGTCCCGGGAGGTTTTCGGGAGAGGCGCTGAATTTCGGGAGTCTCCCGGAAAATCCGTGAGGGTTGGCAAGTATGGGTTGTGTGAGTTCATGGCCAGAAGGCGTGACTTATAAACAAATGTACGATCCAATAGCCTTGTGAGACTAAACGATAGGACCCAATGACTATGTAAATGTGGTAAAAATAAATAAATAATATATAACAGATTGTTTTTTAGGATGGTTAAAGGTAACGTTGTAATTTTACAACAAGGGGTGTTACAGGGTTAAACTCGATATTCGATATATACAGTATATCTCGATATATTTTTCTGTGAAAGTATACATATAAAGATATTCACTGATATTGAAGTGATTGACAACTGTACTGTAAACAGTCAGTGGCACTTTTATTAACCCAGTTAGTCAAGATGGGTATTAACAGCACAGAATAGAAACTGTTTAAGTAGCACAGAATTACATAACATAAATAAAATGGAGAACTATTCTTTCTACGTAAAATAACATAGATGTGTGAATAATACATTTATGAAAGCATTTCTCGAGAACAATTTGGATTTGGGCTTACATGGTAAACAAGTCAAAAGAATGTGGGCGGTATAGCTCGGTTGGTAGAGTGGCCGTGCCAGCAACTTGTGGATTCCAGGTTTGATCCCCGCTTTTGCCAACCTTGTCACTGCCGTTGTGTCCTTGGGCAAGACACTTTACCCACCTGCTCCCAGTGCCACCCACACTGGTTTAAATGTAACTTAGATATTGGGTGTCACTATGTAAAAGCGCTTTGAGTCACTAGAGAAAAGCGCTATATAAATATAGCTCACTTCACTTGAATGTTTTATCCAGACGCATACCGTATTTTTCGGAGTATAAGTCGCTCTGGAGTATAAGTCACTCCGGCCGATAATGCATAATAAAGAAGGAAAAAAACATATATAAGTCGCACTGGAGTATAAGTCGCATTTTTTGGGGGAAATGTTTTTGATAAAAGCCAACACCAGGAATAGACATTTGAAAGGCAATTTAAAATAAATGAAGAATAGTGAACAACAGGCTGAATAAGTGTACGTTATATGAGGCATAAATAACCAACTGGTATGTAAACGTAACATATTATGGTAAGAGTCATTCAAATAACTATAACATATAGAACATGCTATACGTTTACCAAACAATCTGTCACTCCTAATCGCTAAATCCCATGAAATCTTATACGTCTAGTCTCTTACGTGAATGAGATAAATAATATTATTTGATATTTTACGGTAATGGGTTCATAATTTCACACATAAGTGGCTCCTGAGTATAAGTCGCATTCCCGCCCAAACTATGAAAAAAAATTGCGACTTATAGTCCAAAAAATACGGTACTTTGTGGACGCTGTAAGTTTTTGCTGTCGTCCAGCATTTTGTTTCTGTTTACTTTGTAGCCAGTTCAGTTGTACTTTCGCTTTGCATAGCCATTGCCTTTTCCTTTTCCCTTTCCCTTTTGTTCATTTTCGGTTTAAGCATTACATACGTCTAGTCTCTTACGTGAATGAGCTAAATAATTATTTGATATTTTACGGTAATGTGTTAATAATTTCACACATAAGTCGCTCCTGAGTATAAGTCGCATTCCCGGCCAAACTATGAAAAAAATTGCGACTTATAGTCCGAAAAATATGGTAATAGTCTCTTAATTAGAGCAGGTGCGTGTCCCGAACACACGAGGCAGGTGAAACTAATCGCCATGGTAACTAAACAAACAAGGGAGCGCAAACAGGAACTAAAAGAGTCCAAAACAGACAGAAAATAACAAAAACATAATCCAGACCAGAGATCATGACAGTTTTAGAATGACCCTTTACCAAATACCTGCTGAAGAAACAAGTTAATGTCAGAAAACCTACAAATTTAGCTGAACTGCACCAATATTGTCAAGAGGAGTGGTCAAAAATTCAAGCAGAAGCTTGTGGATGGCTACCAAAAGCGCCTTATTGCAGTGTAACCAAATATTAACATTACTGTATGTATACTGTTGACCCATTTTCAGTAGACCCATAAGAAATTCATAAAAGAACCAAACTTCATTAATGTTTTTTTTTGTGACCAACAAGTATGTGCTCCAATCATTCTATCACAAAAACATAAGAGTTGTAGAAATGATTGGAAACTCAAGACAGCCATGACATTATGTTCTCTACCACGACTGTATATTTTGCATATACATGAAAGTAGACACGGTTAATGATCATGGTTTCTATTTTGCTCATTGAGATGCATCAATCCTCTGCGCACAAGCTTAGTAGATCAACTTTGCAGTTGTTTTAATAGACGCAAACCCTAATAGATCGGGCCCATGGTGTACATAAGTGTGCACACAACCGAAGCCCTCTCCACAAAGCCAACACATGCACATCAGACACCTGAGTCGCATCCCCCAGAATAACTCCAGACTGATGATAGCCGTTGCCTGCTTTGACATGACATCATTGTTTTCCAGCTGCTTACCTGCTTAGGCAGAAACACCCTGTGGTTTAAAACCGGTCGGGGGACTTGCAGCTGATGGATGAATGGACCGTCTGGACTGAAACAACAGCATTCCCTCTAATGGGACCAGACTTAAGCTAGCGACAAGCAGCAAGGCGCTGACAAACCCAAGAAGAGTGAATGTGCAGGAAGGAAGGGTGTCTGGGTTTGTGCATGTATTCATGAAGGTGTGGCGTTGGCAGTGGTTAAAAAGCCGAATGTGAGTCTTTCTATGACACTGCTCCCTTGAGTAAGGTTGGGTAAAGTTGTTCTTTTGTTGCACGAGGTGTACCTGGCATCAGACCGCTTTGGCGTTGTCACGGTTTCGTTCCATGCTACCTGCCCATTGTTCTGTCACACCCTGAGAAAAGCACTGGCAAACAGGCATTTGGGTTTAACCTTTAATTGCATCAATTTGCGTAAGGAATAACGAAAATCCCCATCGATACTGGACACGTGAATGCCACTAACGTGAAACTGTTAGAGCTCAAACACAGATGGACCTTCAGGCCGCTGATACAATATGTTCAGTCAGCCTGGTCATGAGCTTCAGTCTGTCTACATAGCAGCGGCAAGGAGTATCCCCAAGCTAGTTTACACGTCTACAGTAGCACTACACAAAATGTTTGTTGTGAAAATAATTGGCAACACTAATTTGGCCCTAGTGTGTGAATGTGAGTGTGAATGTTGTCTGTCTATCTGTGTTGGCCCTGTGAGGAGGTGCTGACTTGTCCAGGTTGTACCCCGCCTTCCGCTCCGAATGCAGCTGAGATAGGCTCCAGCACCCCCGTGACCCCAAAAGGGACAAGCGGTAGAAAATGAATGGATGGATGAAAGTTAGTAAGAAAAAAAGTAAGTAAATAAGACATGTTGTGTCATAACGAGGAGATTTGTGTTCCCGGGATGCAAACGTACTAGACCGAACAAGGCTTGAATGTAGGAACATTATTTAATCTCTCTATAAAAGGGGTACAAACAAAAAGGCGCACAAGGCGAAGACAAGCTTAACGCAGGAAACAAAAGCTAAGACTTAGCATTAACTATGGACATGAACCATCCATCCATCCATCCATCTTCTTCCGCTTATCCGAGGTCGGGTCGCGGGGACAGCAGCCTAAGCAGGGAAGCCCAGACTTCCCTCTCCCCAGCCACTTCGTCCAGCTCTTCCCGGGGGATCCCGAGGCGTTCCCAGGCCAGCCGGGAGACATAGTCTTCCCAACGTGTCCTGGGTCTTCCCCGTGGCCTCCTACCGGTCGGACGTGCCCTAAACACCTCCCGAGGGAGGCGATCGGGTGGCATCCTGACCAGATGCCCGAACCACCTCATCTGGCTCCTCTCGATGTGGAGGAGCAGCGGCTTTACTTTGAGCTCCCCCCGGATGACAGAGCTTCTCACCCTATCTCTAAGGGAGAGCCCTGCCACCCGGCGGAGGAAACTCATTTCGGCCGCTTGTACCCGTGATCCTAGCCTGTGATCTTGTCCTTTCGGTCATAACCCAAAGCTCATGACCATAGGTGAGAATGGGAACGTAGATCGACCGGTAAATTGAGAGCGTTGCCTTCCGGCTCAGCTCCTTCTTCACCACAACGGATCGATACAGCGTCCGCAATACTGAAGATGCCGCACCGATCCGCCTGTCGATCTCACGATCCACTCTTCCCTCACTCGTGAACAAGACTCCGAGGTACTTGAACTCCTCCATTTGGGGCAGGGTCTCCTCCCCAACCCGGAGATGGCACTCCACCCTTTTCCGGGCGAGAACCATGGACTCAGACTTAGAGGTGCTGATTCTCATCCCAGTCGCTTCACACTCGGCTGCGAACCGATCCAGCGAGAGCTGAAGATCCTGGCCAGATGAAGCCATCAGGACCACATCATCTGCAAATAGCAGAGACCTAATCCTGCAGCCACCAAACCGGATCCCCTCAACGCCTTGACTGCGCCTAGAAATTCTGTCCATAAAAGTTATGAACAGAATGGGTGACAAAGGGCAGCCTTGGCGGAGTCCAACCCTCACTGGAAACGTGTCCGACTTACTGCCAGCAATGCGGACCAAGCTCTGACACTGATCATACAGGGAGCGGACCGCCAAAATCAGACAGTCCGATACCCCATACTCTCTGAGCACTCCCCACAGGACTTCCCGAGGGACATGAACCATGAAACTAAAAACATGAAAAAACTCAGTAAACTGTGGCTTGAAACAAATAGCAAGAACTATGGACATGAAACAAAAATACTTACTGGACACGGCATGAATCGAACAGCATGAACTAGGGCAAGAAAAGTCAAAACACAGCAATGTCGACAGGACGACTAACTGGCAAAACAGGTTTAAATAATAAACTAAACTAATCAGTCGTCATGGAAACTAAAACAAACAAGGGAGCGCAAACAGGAACTATTGCAGTTTTAAACCGAAAATAACCAATAACATGATCCAAACCACAGATTATGACATGTTCAGTGAGATCAGTAGGTCGTGAGTTCAAACCCCGGCCGAGTCATACCAAAGACTATAAAAATGGGACCCATTGCCTCCCTGCATGGCACTCAGCATCAAGGGTTGGAATTGGGGGTTAAATCACCAAAATGATTCCCGAGCGCGACCCCCGCTGCTGCTCACTGCTTCCCTCACCTCACAGGGGGTGGAACAAGGGGATGGGTCAAATGCAGAGGGCAATTTTATCACACCTAGTGTGTGTGTGACTATCAGTGGTACTTTAACTTTAACTATAAACCATGTTTTGTTTTGTGAAATGACAAAAAACAGTATATGGTAACATACACATTACAGTGGTACCTCATTTCTTGTACATCTCATTTACGGTAATTTTTCATCAATCAATCAAAGTTTATTTGTATAGCCCAAAGGGCTGCACAAGCCACAACGACATCCTCGGCTCAGATCCCACATCAGGGCAAGAAAAAACTCAACCCAATGGGATGACAATGAGAAACCTTAAAGGGGCCCGCAGATGTGGCTTTTTGCGATCTCCCTTGCAATTTGTATATACAACGCATAGAAAACAATGAGCAATTCTGTATCGGCCTCCTTTCTTCCTCCAATCAAGCACCGGGCTCTCTAACGCTGTCCAAGCTCTGAGTGTTAGGCCAATAGAGCTTTCAGACAGTCTCTGTGTTTTGATTTTTTGGGGTTACGGCTGCCATATAAACCACTGTGGGTCCAAACAAAGTTGTGAGTGCCAGCTTTTTGATGAAGAAGGTAAAGAACAGTATTAAAATCAGAACCAAATAACTTCTAGAAAATGACAAAGGCGGTGTCTGTGTGGCTCTCCTTTGTCCTTCTTCCTCACCGTCTTCGCCAACTCGTCTTCAATGAATGTACAGGGAACAAATGTAAAAGTGAGTCAATAATCCATTTTGTGTATCATTTATATGTATATTGCATTGCTTTCTGTGTTTGTTATTCTACATAAAATGTTTTGTGTTAATATTTCTGGGTGTCTGAAAAATACTTTTATTTTGTAATTACGGTTTTTGTCTGACTAATATGTTTAATGGTTTTACAGTTGACAAGTAGTGTCTTCAGCTCTCACCGGATCAGTTCGCAGCCGAGTGGGAAACGACTGGGATGAGAATCAGCACCTCCGAGTCCGAGTCTGTGGTTCTCGCCCGCAAAAGGGTGGAGTGCCATCTCCGGGTTGGGGAGGAGCTCTTGCCCCAAGTGGAGGAGTTCAAGTACCTCGGAGTCTTGTTCACGAGTGAGAGAAGAGTGGATCGTGAGATCGACAGGCGGACCGGTGTGGCGTCTTCAGTAATGCGGACGCTGTATCGATCCGTTGTGGTGAAGAAGGAGCTGAGCCGGAAGGCAAAGCTCTCAATTTACCGGTCGATCTACGTTCCCATTCTCACCTATGGTCATTAGCTTTGGGTTATGACCGAAAGGACACGGACTAGGATCACGGGTACAAGCGGTCGAAAAGAGTTTCCTCCACCGGGTGGCGGGGCTCTCCCTTAGAGATAGGGTGAGAAGCTCTGCCATCCGGGAGGAGCTCAAAGTAAAGCTCCTGCTCATCCACATGGAGAGGAGCCAGTTGAGGTGGTTCGGGCATCTGGTCAGGATGCCACCCGAACGCTTCCATAGGGAGGTGTTTTGGGCACGTCCAACCAAGGGGAAGACCCAGGACACATTGGGAAGATTAAGTCTCCCGGCTGGCCTGGGAATGCCTCGGGATCCCTTAGCAGGAGCTCGACGAAGCGGCTGGGGAGAAGAACCCGACCTCGGATAAGTGGAAGAAGATTGAAGGATGGATGGAAGTAGTGTCTACTCTTTTCCTTTGCATGACCAAGTAGCTCCAATTTCAACAATATATATTTAAAGTATAAACATGAATTTACATCATGACTACATAAAGTTTGTTACCCTTGCCTTTGAAATTCGTTGAATATGGGTGGGCGACTTTGTCATCTTCATAATTATCATTTGTAGCCCCAACTGCATGCAGAGGCATGATCAATCAGGGTGAAGACAACCAATCACAGCAAGAGTGCAGAGATGTTGGACTTTGAACTGCATTGTGGGAGGTTTGCAACCGTTTCCATCACTGTCATCACCATTTGCTGTTAATGAGAGAGAAAGCCACATGCTTGTGCTGGTTTAATCTTCCCGCTGTGCAGAAAGAGGTTAAGATTTAACATCCTACGATGATTGGTGCATTTGTTATATAATAATACACACAGTGTAATATTGTACATCAGGTTGTAGGAGCAGATACATAAAGAGCGTCCCACTATTGTCACAGAGGTAGTGTACACAGCAATGCACAAATGTTTGCATGCATTTATGTATTGGTGTCAGTGCCCCTGCTGGGTTAAGAGCTCTGACGTGCACGCGATCCCGTGGCCCAAATCGTGGGACTGCCTTCGTATTGGCCAGAGTTCAGGCTCGGTCATTCCATACCTAATCAGCCATTGGCTGCTTTACGTAACTGACAGATCCCATCCAAAATTCCTCTCACATCTTCCCTTGTGGCCCAGTGAGCCGACCGAGGCCGTCTGTGCAGCAGACATGCAAATATGTCACTTTTTTTTTAACATTTTTGCGGTTGGTTCATGAATTGAACTGAGAGAAACAACAAAGTCGTAACCCATTTGCTGCACGCTATCTGACATTGTAAACAGTCTGCGACGAAGACAATAAACACTGTGAAACATCTGTTTCAAGTGTCTGAGGGGCAGGGTTCACACATCTGTGACTGCTCAGTTGGTCCAAGCGCATCAGGCGCTTGGACCAACGAGGGAGCCTCACTCACAGCAGGAGGCCTCCTGTCTCCCGCCGTCGACACAGAGTACTGAATGACGGCGGTGAAACAAACGGGAGCCACGCGTCAGCGCCGTACACGCCTATGAGGCTGGCGGGCTGGGCCGGGCCTGATGAGCCTTACCTCACCGCAGCAGACCATGAATTATTGACAAGCTGAAATGTGATGAGATGGGGCAGACAAACAACCTCTTCATGCTCTTCTAGCTTTGGGCAACATTTGCTTGCATTTTATCTAAGCAGGCCCAGCAAAAGTCCCGCCCAAAGCAGAAATTCACATAAATCAATATTTCAAATGGATGGACGAACAACCTCCGTTTTTCATAAGCATTGAAACATTAAAGAAGTAAAATCTGACACCAAAACCTAATTTCTGTATTTGAATTAGGATGGATTATTGAGAGGAATACACGATATTGCCAAAAGTATTTGGCAATATGACTCACATATGAACTTCAAGTGCCCTCCCATTCCTAACCCATAGGGTTCAATATGATGTCGGTCCATCTTTTGCATCTATTACAGCTTCAACTCTTCAGGGAAGTGTGGAGGAGGCATATATGTTTAAGAGTTCTTTCTTTTTACATAGCCATGTTTAGAGGACCTACTACTTTTCCTTTGTATATTCTACCAGTCTCTCGTTGTCTTCAGATTGTCTGTTTAGTGTCTTAAACCATCAGAAATGTGAAACCAAACCCCCAAATCTTCCTTATCAGTGTTGCGAGGGGGAGAGGGGCGGGGAGGCTTTCTTTTTGTGCAAAGGAGTTGGCTTTTCCGTTTGAAAGTCAGATCAACTAGAGTAGCCGATATGAATGTATTGGTTAAACTGATCTCCTAAAGCTTTAGTAAAACTTGAAAATACTCCAATTCTGTCTTGATGGTCCTTCATACTCAGCATATATGTCATCGAAAAAACTTGGAATTGACCAGTAACTTAGATTCCCTGGGAGGAAGAACTGGTCCAATGCAACAGAAGGCTGTCCACAAGGTTGCGGAGTGCGTTTATAGGAAGTTTTCAACCATTCTTCCAAAAGCGCATTGGTGAGGTCACACACTGATGTTGGTGGAGAAGGCCTGGCTCTCAGTCTCCGTTCTAATTCATCCCAAAGGTGTTCTATCGGGTTCAGGTCAGGACTCTGTGCAGGCAAGTCAAGTTCATCCACACCAGACTCTGTCATCCATGTCTTTATGGACAGTCGGCAGACCTCTTTGCACTATGCGCTTCAGTTTACGTGGCCTACCACTTTGTGGCCGTTTTCTTATAACAAAGCCGACGGTTGACTTTGGAATATTTAGGAGCGAGGGAATTTCACGACTGGATTTGTTGCACAGGTGGCATCCTATGAGAGTTCCACACTGGAAATCACTGAGTGCGGCCCATTCTTTCACAAATGTTTGAAGAAACAGTCTCCATTCCTAGGTGCTGGATTTTATACACCGGGCCAAGTGATTAGCACACCTGATTCTGATCATTTGGATAGGTGGCCAAATACTTTTGGCAATATAGTGTATCTACAATAGTGTGATAAAACTCATTAAAAAAGAGGAAGGCAACATACCATAAGATAACAATAAAGACATGCAGCATTTTGTTTTCTTTTTTTAAGGCAAGCTTTGTGGTCTGACTGTATCGTCAGAGACAATCAATCAGGGACTGCAGTGGCTCTACCTCCACCCTGATGACCTGACGGATAAATGCAATCAAGCGGAAAAAAATCCTACAAAATGATGTGTCCTCACTCAACCTGATCTGTAACATCACAGAATCCTCGGAGTGTTTAGATGCCCAACACAGGAATGTCGCTGTGCACACCCAGATGGGATCAGACAAATACACAGACCTTTCCCGACATCTCAAGCAGTTCGAATTAGACAAAAGGAATTCTCCCAGACTCTTCTTGAGCTGCAGGGAATGCGCTCGCCAAGCGTGGATTACTCCTGCCTCATCGTCTATGGCCCCGTAGGGCCCGACCTCGATTGTTTCAAGAACGCATTCCTGTTCAGACAGAATGAAAGGCCACGCATGAGCAGATACCCACCTGTCTGCCTCGCCAGGCTGAAGGATGGCGCTAGATGCCAATGCATAGTCTCAAGTCGTTTGTGTACTCTTAATCAGTGAGTTTTTGTTGTAGACAATTAATACCTGCACCATGAACCGACTTAAAGGAGTCATATAATGATTTTGTTCTACATTTAAAACACTTCATTGTGGTCTACATAACATGTAATGGTCATTCTTTGGTCCATATTTTGCATACATTATGTTTTGCAGACCATCTTCAAGCCGCGTTCTCCTTTCCTCATTTGGAGGAAGCGTGAAGGAAGTCAAGACAAATGCACACATAAAAGTACCAATAGGTAAGAAAAGATGGTTGTGCATTAGAGGTCCCCTTTAATAGATAGAATAGAATAGAACGTACTTTATTGATCCCTGCGGGGAAATTCAGCACCACAGTTTGCTCACAATAAACAATAAACACATTTTTTACATGTAAATAATATAAATAGTCTCTTATGCAGCATTATTCACACGTGAATAATTTAAATACAGTCAATTATACAGCATTATTCACATGTGAATAATATAAATACAGTCTATTATACAGCATTATTCACATGTGAATAATATAAATACAGTCTATTGTACAGCATTATTCACGTGTGAATAATTTTAAATACAGTCTATTATACAGCATTATTCACATGTGAATGATATAAATACAGTCTATTATACAGCAATATTCACATGTGAATGATATAAATAGTCTATTATATAGCATTATTCACCTGTGAATGATATAAATACAGTCTATTATACAGCATTATTCACATGTGAATAATATAAATACAGTCTATTATACAGCATTATTCACATGTGAATGATATAAATACAGCCTATTATATAGCATTAGTCACAGGTGAATAATATAAATACAGTCTATTATACAGCATAATTCACATGTGAATAATATAAATTATTTAAGGTTTGCTATGTAAAATTTGTCGTGGAAATCTTCTGATTTCACGGAGTAGGTAATAACATACTCTGCCGTCTGATTTGTCACTTG
This sequence comes from Nerophis lumbriciformis, assembly GCF_033978685.3. NCBI lineage: Eukaryota > Metazoa > Chordata > Actinopteri > Syngnathiformes > Syngnathidae > Nerophis > Nerophis lumbriciformis. The sequence continues at coordinate 642,383 of NC_084570.2, read as the reverse complement.
TTTTCGACATTTGCCTAATTAAAAGTTTGTGGGGTTTTTTTCAGTTTTTTTTCTAAATTTGTTCTGCTGTGCTGTTATTTGCAGCGGTACCTACATGTATAGCATGGGTATGGTGACTATGACTAACGTATTTTTCGGACCATAGGGTGCACCGGATTATAAGGCGCACTGCCGATGAGCGGGTCTAGTCAGGTCTATTTTCATACAAAAGACGCACCGGGTTATAGGGCGCATAAAGGGGTCATATAATTATTATTATTTTTTTCTAAATTGTAAACACTTCCTTGTGGTCTACATATTTGGTCAAAATGTTGCATAGATGATGTTTTACAGACCATATTCGAGACGCTTTCTGACAGTCGCTTCAGGCTGCGCCGTTTTGTGGGCGGTCTTATTTACGTGGCTCACAGATCAGCAGGTACCAGAAGGTAAGAAAAGTTGCTTAATGTTGCGAAACAAAACACCAGATAATGTCTTAACTTATACACACACCATAATATTACCCGTATGTTGAAGCACAGTACAATCCTTCAAGCGGTGCGGCTTCATTGCTTACCGAAGTCGTACTAAAACATTTTGATAGATTTTTGAGCGCCGTGTGTAATGTTCTATATTTTCAATGGAACGTATAAAACGTTGGTGTTGTTTACTTGAGTCATATTGCAGTCTAATAATAATAATAATAGATTGTATTTGTAAAAAGCACTTTACATTGAGTAAACAACCTCAAAGTGCTACAGTGTATTAAAAAAAATAAAAAGATAATAAAAATAAATAAAAATAAAAACTAGAACAGCCTATAAGCTAGAATGAGTATGCATATATCTAAAAAAAGTTTTTAAGCCTTTTTTAAAAGCATTCACAGTCTGTGGTGCCCTCAGGTGGTCAGGGAGAGCGTTCCACAGACTGGAAGCGGCGCAGCAAAAAGCCCGGTCTCCCATTGTTTGTAGCTTTGTCCTCGAAGGTTGGAGGAGGTTAGCCTGTCCGGAGTGGAGGTGTCGTGTGGAGGATTTGGGGGTGAGTAGTTCTTTGAGGTAGAGGGGCGCATTTCCATGGAGGCACTGGTGGGCTAGTAGGGAGACTTTGAATTCAATCCTGAGTGGAACAGGAAGCCAGTGAAGGGATTTGCGTCTACCCGCATCTCTTATGTGTGACTGGTCACACTTATCATTTCACCATGTACCAAATAAAATAGCTTCAAGGTCGGTAAGCACAACCAAGATTATTCCGTACATTAGGCGCACCGGGTAATAAGGCGCACTGTCGAGTTCTGAGAAAATGAAAGGATTTTAAGTGGGGCGGTATAGCTCGGTTGGTAGATTGGCCGTGCCAGCAACTTGAGGGTTCCAGGTTCGATCCCCGCTTCCGCCATCCTAGTCACTGCTGTTGTGTCCTTGGGCAAGACACTTTACCCACCCGCTCCAAGTGCCACCCACACTGGTTTAAATGTAACTTAGTGTCAAAACTTGGACTATGGCGTGGTTTGTTCTCCCATGGTGCAAATGAACATTTGGACCAGACATGGCGTGAAGGTGAAGACATATTTAATTTTACTATAACAAAAAGAACAAACTAAAGGCGCGCACAAGGTGGAAGTACAAACTTGACAAATGAAACCAATACTTGCACGTGGGCAAAAAACTAAGGACATGAACAAAAGTACGCAGAGGTAAACAGAGTGTGACAGGGGTATGATGTCGCCAGACAGACAGCCTGGCAACTGGAAGCTTAAATAATAGTGACATGATTAAAGACAGGTGCGTGAGTCGTGAGGGCAGGTGAAAACTAATGGGTTGCTATGGTGACAAACAAGAGTGCACAATGAGTCCAAACGTGGAACAGGTGAAACTAATGGGTAACTATGGAAACAAGACAAGGGAGTGAAAAGCCAGAAACTAAAGAGTCCAATAACTAAACAAAACAAAACATGACATGACTAAAACAAAACATGATTACACAGACATGACACTTAGATATTGTGTTTCACTATGTAAAGCGCTTTGAGTCACTAGAGAAAAGCGCTATATAAATATAATTCACTTCACCCTGTAGTCCGAAAAATACGGTATTCCTATTTATATTGCTATCCAGCCAGAGCCATCTGGTACTTGGTGCTTTGGGTATAAATAAGAATGATACTGTTTAAAGACAGATAATGAAGTGAATTAGAGCAAGAACACATTACAAGACACACCTTTGTTGGACGCACAGCTTCCCCATAAGCATTCCGAGCCAGATAATTATCTTTTACCTTTCATCCTTTCCGATTATCTCATCTCTGTCAAACACTTGGACGGACGTTCTGAAGAGGCTGCCTCGGGGCTGCTATTTAAGCTTAACAAGCCCTGGCTTCTGTTGGCAAGAGCTGGCGGCATAAAGACTGCATATGCAGAATTGATGCTATGTATTTTGCCTGCCTTGACACGTGACATCAAGTCGGAAGCAACATTTCTGTACGAGCTGGACAAATCCCTCCATGAACATGCAAACATTTTGCTTATTTACTCTCAACTTGGTCCAATGCAGGCTTTTGTCAAGGGCAACGTTTAAAAAAAAGGCCATTATAATGCTCACCGCGTGCACTGTAATTCACACTTTCCGTGCATTGTCTTGCATGAGTGCCTGTCCTGGCTTGACGCAACCGGGCAGCAGGGACTCATATTTACAACTGGAAAGTTCTGCTGACTCATGGAGACCGTGCGGCAAGCTATAGGATGTTTTATGCTGGCTGTCAACACATCGTTTTCTGAGCGCGAAACAAACAGTAGCAGTCTTTTACTGCGGCGGACAAACGGCTTCGCATACAAAAGGTTACACGTGTAAACAGGAGTGCTTGCACTGCAAAAACTGAAATCTAAGTAAGGCTAAATATCTCAAATAAGGGTGATATTTGCTTATTTTCTGTCTGATAAGATAATTCTTCTCACTAAGCAGATTTTATGTTAGAGTGTTTTACTTGTTTTAAGTGTTTTGCTCCTAAATGATCTCAGTAAGATATTACAGCTTGTTGCTGAGATTTGATGACCTATATTGAGTAAAACATGCTTGAAACTATTTTTGTCCAAATGTCCAAAACACACCCAGCAATGGTGCACGGGAAGGCGGGGAAGAAGAGGGGAAAAGGCGGCCAAAATGGTAAAAAGTACCAATTTTGTCCAAAATACCACCCCCGGGTTCCAGTCCCACGAGTCTTGCCGCCGGCCGCACAAGTCCCGGGATGCAAAAAATGTCCAAAACGCACCCAGCAAAGTCCCATGGGAAGTGGGGGAGAAAAGTGAGAAAAGTCGGCCAAAGTCTCCTAAATTGTTCAAAATACCTACCCAAGTTCATGTCCCACAAGTCCCGGGATGCCCAAAATGTCCATAACACGCCCAGCCGAGTCCCACGGGGAGGGGGGATAAAAGTTGGAAAAGTCGGCAAAAGTCCCAAAAATTTTCAAAATACCTACCCAGGTTCGAGTCCCACATGGAGTGGCACTCGAACCCGGGTGTGATTTTTGAACATTGTACCGACTTTTCTCACTTTTCTCCCCGCCTTCCCGTGAAACTTTGCTGGGCGCGTTTTGGACATTATGGGCATCCCGGCCGGCGGCAGGACTTATGGAACTCGAATCTGGGTAGGTATTTTGAACATTTTTGGGACTTTTGCAGACTTTTCGAACTTGTATCCCCCCTCCCCGTGGCTGGGCCATAGTTAAGATTTTACTTGTTTTAAGGGTTTTGGTCCTAAATGATCTCAGTAAGATATTACAGCTTGTTGCTGAGATTTGATGACCTATATTGAGTAAAACGTGCTTGAAACTAGAATATCAACTGTTGCAAACTAGAATATCAAGTGTTGCAAAGCTGTGTCATCAACACTCACAAGTATAAAACTACTTTTTTAAAGTAATAATTTCTTATTTCAAGCATGAAAAAAAAAATCATGACTTTGACATAATTGTGTCTCATAACTAAAACAGATGACAGCCAAATGGACTTTACAGTTTTATTTTCAATTAAACAATAGAAAATACGTACTCATATAGTAGTACACCTCCGCTTCGGACAGGCTAACCTCCTCCAACCTCCGAGGACAAAGTTACAAACTATGGGAGACCGGGCTTTCTGCTCCGCCGCTCCCAGTCTGTGGAATGATCTCCCTGACCACCTGAGGGCACCACAGACTGTGGATGCTTTTAAAAAAGGCTTAAAATCCCTTCTTTAAAAAAAAGCCTTTTTAAAGATATATGCATACTAGTTCTAGCTATTAGGCTGTTCTAGTTTTTATTTTTTATTTTTTTTTATTATCTTTTTATTATATATATTTTTTTTAATACACTGTAGCACTTTGAGGTTGTTTTCTCAATGTAAAGTGCATTTTCTAAATAAAATCTATTATTATTATTATTGTTATTACATTTGTTATTAGTGAGAATATACTCATTTTAAGGTATTTTTGGGTTCATTGAGGTTAGCTAATTTTACTTGTTTTGTAAAGTCTTGACAATTTTGCTAAGTTCAAATAAAATACCCCTAATTTTTGTATTTTTTGTTTCTTGTTTTTGAACACTGACTTTTTGCAGTGTGAGCCAAGGGTTTGCTTTACAACACTGCACATTGAAGGGGGGAGATTCTCCATAACAGCCTCATGTTGGCCCTCTGGCATCCCGCAATGAAGTCATCAGAGAGCTGATAGTCGCGGTAATTCACGGTCAGCAAAGACAGAAAGCAAACAGCTAAAAAGTTCAGGAGGAGAAGAGTTGTTTGGGAAAACGTGAGCTTCTCCAGCTGTGCCGACACCTCCAGCTGCCGGAGTCCGGCCTGCATGTTCCTGCGACTATTACTTACTGATTTATCGGCCAGATAGTCGGGAGCTCAAGTTTGTTGACATTCCCTGCTCCAGTGCAGCCTCATATACGACCCTTCCTTTTCCAGCGACTCGCTCTCATAAAAATGTCGCTTTGACGAGCATGGAGGAGGTGAAACTATCAACTCAAACATTTGGCAGCTTTAATCCGAAAACTGGAGAGACACATGTGACCGTAAAAGTGTGTCAGCGGGGCGCCCGAGCACGGTAAATAAGCACGGCGCCGTGTTATCTCTGTAACAGGAATGGGGGACGATCATGTATCCTGAAAACATCCAGTTTTTTCGGAGCTAAAACACTCTGAGGCATGCTTGTACGATTCATGGGGTTCGCGTGGAAAGTAGGCTGTTTGCATGCACACCTTGGTGCACTCACATGGAGCCGGTCCAGCCATTCATAGCAAAAAAAAAATGTGTCTCCAGGCAAGAGTGTATCTGCCTGCAATAGACCATCGATTGCAAGCATATAAAAGGCTTTTATTGGTTATAAATTGCGTCGGGTGCTTGAACCAACGGGGCTTTGTTGGCTTAAACCAGCAAGAGACAGAGGAACCAAAGCTTCTGTGGAAAATGAAGCGTTTTGCTTTGTTGTCGCTGGGAGCATAGGCACGGGTCTACATTTCTGCCAGTGGGTGCTCGGTGTGCGTGTACTAGTGTTGTCCCCATACCAATATTTTGGTACCGGTACCAAAAGTATTTCCGTACTTTTCTAAATAAAGGAGACCACAAACAATGTCATTATTGGCTTTTTTTTAACCATTAAACATGTTTATTATTGCAATTGTGTCCTTAAATAAAATAGTGAACATACTAGACCAGGGGTCGGCAACCTTTACCAGTCAAAGAGCCATTTTGACCAGTTTTACAAATTAAAGAAAACAATGGGAGCCACAAAAATCTTTTGAAATTTAAAATGAAATAAGACTGCATACAAAGTTTTTTTTTGCTTTGTGCTATGTATAAACCAAGGGTCTCAGACACGCGGCCCACACCTTAATATGAAAATTGAATGTTAGTGCGGCCCGCGGGTTTTATATGAATGGCGCTTGACAACGTCATACTTGTCAACCCTCCCGATTTTTCTGGCAAACCACAAATTTCAAGGCAACTATTCTCTCGAACGTTCCGTGATGGTACAGCATTTAGCGCCTATTACAACCAGCGTGCCGGCCCTGCCACACGTTGTATATGGTTTCTGCTTGCTAAGCGACAGCAAGGCATACTTGCTCAACAACCACACAGGTTACACTGACGGTGGCGGTATAAAAAACTTTAACACTCTTACTAATAATGCGCCACACTGTGAACCCACACCAAACAAGAATGACAAACACATGTCGGGAGAACATCTGCACCGTAACACAACATAAACACAACAGAACAAATACCCAGAATCCCATGCAGCCCTGACTCTTCCGGGCTACATTATACACCCCCGCTACCAAACCTCGCCCACCTCAACCGACGCACGGAGTGGGGGAGGGGGGGTTGATGTGTGAGGGAGCAGGGTTGGGGTGGGGGCGGGGTTTGGTGGTAGCAGGGGTGTATAATGTAGCCCGGAAGAGTCAGGGCTGCATGGGATTCTGGGTATTTGTTCTGTTGTGTTTATGTTGTGTTAAGGTGCAGATGTTCTCCCGAAATGTGTTTGTCATTCTTGTTTGGTTTTGGTTCAAAGTGTGGCGCATTATTAGTAAGAGTGTTAAAGTTGTTTTATATGGCCACCGTCAGTGTAACCTTTGTGGCTGTTGACCAAGTATGCCTTGCTGTCTCTTACGTGTGCAAGCAGAAGATGCATACAACAAGAGTCTGTGCTGGCACGCTGTTTGTACAGATTGTAGAGGGCGCTAAATGCTGTACCGTCGTGGCACGACCATATAATTATTGTTAGGGTGAAATTCGGAGAATATTAATCCCGGGAGTTTTCTGCGAGAGGCACTGAAATCCGAAAGTCTCCCGGGAAAATCGGGAGGGTCGGCAAGTATGCAGCTGAGCCGCATCAGAGTGATCAAAGAGCCGCATGCGGCTCCGGAGCCGCGGGTTGCAGACCCCTGTACTAGACAATAAGGGGGTCTCTCGTTGTGCGATTCAGAATCGACTCTCATTTTTAAAAAATCTATTTTTTTAATTTATTTATTTAATTTTTTATTTTTTATTTTATTTTATTGTATTTTTTTTTAATTAATCAATCCAACAAAACAATACACAGCAATACCATAACAATGCAATCCAATTCCAAAAGCAAACCCGACCCAGCAACACTCAGAACTGCAATAAACAGAGCAATTGAGAGGAGACACAAACACGAACAAACCAAAAGTAGTGAAACAAAAATGAATATTATCAACAACAGTATCAATATTAGTTACAATTTCAACATAGCAGTGATTAAAAATCCCTCATTGACATTATCATAAGACATTTATAAAAATAAAAAAGAACAATAGTGTGACAGTGGCTTACACTTGCATCGCATCTCATAAGCTTGACAACACACTGTGTCCAATATTTTCACAAAGATAAAATAAGTCATATTTTTGGTTCATTTAACAGTTCAAACAAATGTACATTATTGCAATCAGTTGATAAAACATTGTCCTTTACAATTATAAAAGCTTTTTACAAAAATCTACTACTCTGCTTGCATGTTAGCAGACTGGGGTAGATCCTGCTGAAATCCTATGTATTGAATGAATAGAGAATCCTTTTGAATCGGGAAAAAAATCATTTTTGAATCGAGAATCGTGTTGAATTGAAAAAAAAAATCGATTTTGAATCGAATCGTGACCCCAAGAATCGATATTGAATCTAATCATGGGACACCCAAAGATTCACAGCCCTACTAATCAACTTGTCTTTTAGTAAACAAACAAAGGCTCCTAATTAGTCTGCTGACATATGCAGTAACATATTGTGTCATTTATCATTCTATTATTTTGTTAAAATTATTAAGGACAAGTGGTAGAAAATGAATTATTAATCTACTCGTTCATTTATTGTTAACATCTGGTTATTTTCTGTTCTATTTTCTACACTTCTGTTAAAATGTAATAATCACTTATTCTTCTGTTGTTAGATACTTTACATCAGTTTTGGATCATACCACACATTTGGGTATCAATCCAATACCAAGTAGTTACAGGATATTACGTTGGTCATATTCAAAGTCTTCATGTGTCCAGGGACGTATTTCCTGACTTTATAAACATAAAATTAATTTAAAAAAAAAAAACAATAAGAAGATTTTGTGATGTTAAAACATATCAATGTAATCATAGTAATATCGACTAGATATGCTATTGTACCGTATTTTTCGGAATATAAGTCGCACTGGAGTATAAGTCGCATTTTTGGGGGAAATGTATTTGATAAAAGCCAACACCAAGAATAGACATTTGAAAGGCAATTTAAAATAAATAAAGAATAGTGAACAACAGGCTGAATAAGTGTACGTTATATGAGGCATAAATAACCAACTGGTATGTTAACGTAACATATTATGGTAAGAGTCATTCAAATAACTATAACATATAGAACATGCTATACGTTTACCAAACACTCCTAATCGCTAAATCCCATGAAATCTTATACGTCTAGTCTCTTACGTGAATGAGCTAAATAATATTGTTTGATATTTTACGGTAATGTGTTAATAATTTCCCACATAAGTAGCTCCTGAGTATAAGTCGCACCCCCGGCCAAACTATGAAAAAAACTGCGACTTATAGTCCGAAAAGTTTGTTTATATTGTAGCGTCCCGGAAGAGTTGGTGCTGCAGGGAACTCTGGGAATTTCAATCAATCAATCAATCAAAGTTTACTTATATAGCCCTAAATCACGAGTGTCTCAAAGGGCTGCACAAGCCACAACGACATCCTCGGCTCAGATCCCACAGAATTTGTTCTGTAGTGTTTATGTTGCGGTGCAGATATTCTTCCAAAAATGTGTTGGCATTGTTCATACTACTCAAGATGATTGTGTCATTAGTTCATTATCGGGCACAATGAAATCTTGGGTAGGCTTTGTTAATTATACACTATATGATTTGTGACTTCTCTATTATGTAAAACGGACTAAACTCGCCACAACGTTAACCACAACAAGATTGATTTTTCCAAAATTATTTTAAAGGTTTAAAGTTGACATCAATCCCACGTGGGTGCTCGGCATTGGGCCCCGAAGCACCCACGGGATCGGCGCCTATGGCTGGGAGAGGATGGGTGTGCATCTGACAAGCTCATCCTTGCTGTGCTGCCCAAAGCCTCAAAGGCAGTGGGAATCACATGGGAAACTTGTCTAAAAGGACAACCCACCCCTTGTTTGTCAAAGAAAAGGGGGAACACCTCCATGCTGAGCCCTTCCTCGGCAGGCCATTAAACAGGGGGGGAACATTCCTCAGTAATTCACTTTGACTGAGGCCAAAACGCTGGACGAGGGTCACCGGCTAAAGACTGCCACATGCAGGCGGGGGGCAAGTGTGTGTGTAGGGGCGTGGGGGTTAGGAAGTAGGACAGGATGGAAGAGGAGTGAGAGGCGAGGTGACAAAAAGGAAATACAAAAGCAGTCACGTCATGGTGATGAGTACTCTCATCAAGTTTGGGATTCTCTTCTTCCAAAAGGGACTCATGTTCATGCATTGCAATCCTACTTTTAGCAAAATGATGTCAGGACTTAGCCCGCAGAATGTGAATAGCATGAACCAAAATGAGAAATGACACTTCCAAATGTTTATAGAATGACCACAGGGATAGGCGAATCAAATCCCTCCACTTGCCAATCCGCTTACTCCTTAATCCCTAGCTAGGTTTCACTTGGGAGGCGGGCTCCAACTGTCCAGTGTAGCAACACATCTGGCTTGGTGGCGAGTCTACTCTGTGCCCAGCCGCAGATTTAAAGGGACGAATCAGTCTGCATGTGACTGTTGTCCAATTTTGTAGAACAGGGAAAGACCTTTTCCTCTTGATGCGAGGCATTCTGAACCAAATACTTCTACTTTTGACTGGAGAACATGACTTTCCACGACAGAAACAAGTGAAGAAGTTCTGTGCTGGCACTGTGTCAAAACCAACAACCATGCTCTGCCTATGGTTCTGTTTTTAGAGATAACAAAGTATCTAAAAATGGGCAGTCAGAGTGGAGAATCCTACATTTAACAACCACATGCATGGCTGTGTTCTTTAAATATGGCTCACCATCTCAGTGACTTGGAGTTTGTGGGGTCCAAAATTAGAAGCTGGGAGTTGCCATATCGTCAGAATCCGTTTTCACGTGTTCGCAGTCCATTCGTTCGACCGTGGGATTAGTGGGCCGGCAAAAACAAATCTTAATCTTTTTGAGAGGGAGTGTGAGGGGACAAAAGGGGAGGTGGACCAAATTCCTGCACACATAAATCCCCCTGTAATGCTGGATTCTAAATGACAGCTATCCATTTCCATCGGCTATCAGTCGCAATCAACATGGTTCTTTGCCACATGCTGTTGCCACCAGCAACAGGACACCCCTAAGTAGCCCCCCTCCCAACTGGTTTGTCAAGCTCAAACTAAATCCCAGATCATCTCTTGCACATGTATTAAAAATGCCCCCTCCACCGGGGGGTTATCAGCTCACAGTATAGACAAATAATTACCTAATGAGGTGCTTTGAAAGATACAAGTGTAAAGTGGACCACGGCCACTGAACCAGGGAAACTGAGTCTTACCCTGGTGGAGATGCAGCATCTTGGTGCAATCAAAGGACACTCATGGTAATCCACCAGCACGCTTGACTCGCTCGCTTCAGCTGCTGCCAGCTGATCCCAACAGATGATATAGTTTACATCCACATCTAGTCACAGCTGCCTCACCTCCCGACCAAACCGAGCACCTCCTCCCAGTGCCCTCCTTAGCACTCAATATCTTCGCTCTCTCCGGTCCGTCCTCAGCCTACCAACATGCATGAACCCTCCGCCTGATTCTGCTTCCCTCTCCTCTCCCTACATGCGCTCTGCCTCTCTGCTGTGGTCTCTTTCACATCAACGCTGAGCTGTGAGCCTCCCCCTGCCCGCCCCGCCCCCGGGCTTTATCTCGCCTCTGTAGTACATCTTAGCTTCTGACTCTCCCCCAGACCTTGTCTCTCCTCGAACAGGACGTTGAACATGCGATCCCTGTTGCATTTTGGAAGGTAGTGCCTTTCGGTATGTTTAATACCTGCAACCATTTAGTGTGTACAACCATGGGCAAAATGTCCATCAAGCAGAATTGATATCTGGATAATGCTGCAGTGACTTGTAGGGATTATGTTTGTTAAGAAATGATCAAGTTCGAGTTTATTATCGAATTCTCTTATCGAACCGATTCCTTATCGATTCTCTTATCGAATCCAGATAGGTTGTTGTTTATGGAAAAAACACAATATTTGGTTTAACAAAAGCTCACTTTTGTTTTATTAAAAAAAATTAAAAAATAAAAAATAAAAAATATTGACTGTTACCCCCCTAAAAAAATAAAAAAAATTGATATTGACTGTTGTTACCCAAAGTATATTAAGTGGGATTTTTCAGAAAAACAAATATATACAGTAACACAAAAACAACCTGTCTCTGTGATCACTATAGGTGTATAAATAATAAAACAGTGTTAAATAAAATCAGTCCCTTGGGCACAAAACTGAAAATAATACAGCTCTCCAAAAAGTGCACTTCTGCTGCTATTGGAACATACTAACTACACACACAGGCAGACAGCTAACAAACAATCCAAGACGTCTTATAAAGTTCCAAAGAAGATTAATCCATTTAGGCTCTTTATTGTTGTTGATCTGGCTTTGTCTTTTCCTATCTTCACTTTTGTCTTGCACTGGACTGTTACTTTTTTATTTTTTTAAACTGAAATACGCACAATGACAAATATATAAGCTATGTGATCAATTAACATACTCAAATTTAATACACAATATGTAAATATTAGCTTCACACAAATATACAGTACTATCATCAAACAAATACTTCTGAGTGTTGAAACTATTTCCATGGTGGAAATACACGACTGGGAGCCATTTTAAGTCCTCAAATCATCCATTGAAACAGTGCACAAAAATCGTTTTTCAATAAACATCTTAGTTTGCGCTCCCAACAGGTATAAAAGAAAGGGCATCTCTATCCTCCTTCAAAACCGCAATAATAGTACACCTCCAGGAAACTTCAACCCTAAACTAACACCCTCCCCGGATTGTTGTAAATAATCAAATGTAAACAATCAAATGCAGATATTTTTCTTATGCCTTCTGATCTCTCTCTCTCTCTCTCTCTATGTCCACTACTTGCTGTACATATCCTACCAAGTCAGACCTACACTGTTTCAATATCCGTTTCTCTGTTCTCAATAGTTGATGACTGATGATAACAACCAAACCTAACCCCCCCCCCCCTTCCACACCCCGAATTGTAAATAATGTAAATAATTCAATGTATACACCCTTATGATTATCTTGTGTGATGACTGTATTATGATAGTATATATGATAGTATATATCTGTATCATGAATCAATTTAAGTGGACCCCGACTTAAACAAGTTGAAAAACTTATTCGGGTGTTACCATTTAGTGGTCAATTGTACGGAATATGTACTTCACTGTGCAACCTACTAATAAAAGTCTCAATTAATCAATCAATCAAGTTTCAAATTTAACCACTTTCCACCTTAATATTGAGTTACATAAACAAGTTAAACAGTTTACTTACAGACTTGTCTTTTCCAAGGCTTGTAAGAGCTAACACAACTTGTCTACTTCTCAATTGTCTCATGAACTGAACTGACTCGCCAACCCGGAAGTGCCCAAACTAATGACGTGTAGTATTTTCATATCGCCACAAGGTGTCAGTAAGCGTCTACAATCAAATGGGCATAACATTGTCCATTTGGGATTTGTTCCCAGGGATTCGAATAAAGAACCGACTCTTTTTCTTTACTATAGTGGTCTCGATAACGGGTACCGGTTCTCAAAAAGGGATTCGAGTCCGAGGACTCGGTTCTTTTCTTATTGAACAACCGGGAAAACTGGTTTCGAGCATCATCCCTAGTGACTTGTGAGAATAGACTATTTCATAGAAAAACAAGGTGAGGTAAAGCCGAACAAGGGACTGAGGCTACGTCTACACTAAGCCGGATAACCCCTTAAAACAAATAATTATTAAGCATCATGTCAGCAACACTAAACCATTGTTAAAAGTAACCCTCCTTGGATAATTTTTTATACGGGTAAGTGCGCCGTGTATTTCTTGAATCTCCGGCTCTTAGCTTTGTATTGACTCATTGATCGTTTACAAACTGAGTTCAGAGAGGAAGTGATGTCAGAAAGAACGCGCCACAGCCAACTTCATAACAACCTGTTTCCACTCGGAGGTAAACACTAGAAATATGGAGACGGGTCATCCAGACATGCCCGTGTTTCTCCTTCCTCTACATGTACAGACGCTTGTGGAAATCACACATGAATACCTTAAGAGAAAGTGATTGCAGCTATTTGGGATACAACACTTCTAAGACGGCAAGAGTACTTTCAAAGGGGTCTTTAAAGACCATTGTGTTTGTGTGGACACGGATAAGGTTAGGTGGGATGTACCCTGGATAACCTTAGTGTAGAAGGGGCCTAAAACAGCAGGGAAGGTGAGCGGTAGTGGGAAAAGAGAGGTGACACACACAGGTCTGCCTGAGCTTAGCTCTGGACCATCTGCCGCAATCAAATTCAGTCTCAGCTGAACGGCTGTGACAAACTGCAGCCTCCACCGGGCCTGCAAGCAAGAAGAACAGAGCGCGATGGAACACTGGGGGAGGAAGAAGATGAGGAAAAGGAGGAGGAGGGGGTATACCCTCTTTTGTCTGCTTTTCAATGGGAACGGTGCGAGAGGAGGCGGGTTCGGGAGGGGGGCAAAGGGGGAATTAAAAGGGTCCCGTTGACAAGAGCGGACAGTTAAAGAGAGGAAAGAAAGGGTCCGGTCTGACTTGAAGTCATGGCCGTCGCTGCCACTTGGCCCCACAAGCACTGTCACTAATGCGCTGAAAGAACAATGACACCGGCCATGTGAGGAAATTAGCCCACCGCAGACAGGAGAAGTGTGGAGGAGGGACTTCAAGAGTACTAGGAATGAGGCTGACCACGTTCGGACCCGACCGTCTCATTCGTCATCGTAAAAATCGGAAAGATTCATGATGGCTGCTGATGATGAGAGCAAAGTGTCATGCAGAGATAATTATGTTTAGCATAAGCTCAGCTGTTACGCAGCCACATTTGAATATGGAGCGGGCACAATTGGATTCCTGGAGCAGGTGGCTGCAAATTAGACATTGTGGTCCCGTTTGGATAAAAAAGACAAATGGCCGACCAAGTCAACACTAACACGTGAATAATCCAAAAATATTGAAGGGAATGTCCAGTGCTAATTATATCAACAGCAAGCTGCCAATTACTGAGCGATGGTTGACTTCCATCTGCCCTTTGCCTCCTTCACTTTAGGCAAGACGACGTGGTTGTTTAGTTTGGTTGTCAACAATTGTAACCACGTGACAAGACTTTATGCAGATATGTGTATTAAGTTATTAGGAATTATTATTGATGAGAGGTTGTCTTTTCAATCAATCAATCAATCAATCAATGTTTATTTATATAGCCCTAAATCACAAGTGTCTCAAAGGGCTGCACAAGCCACAACGACATCCTCGGTACAGAGCCCACATAAGGGCAAGGAAAAACTCACCCCAGTGGGACGTCGATGTGAATGACTATGAGAAACCTTGGAGAGGCCCGCATATGTGGGTAACCCCACCCTCTAGGGGAGACCGAATGCAATGGATGTCGAGTGGGTCTGACATAATATTGTGAGAGTCCAGTCCATAGTGGATCCAACATAATAGTAAGAGTCCAGTCCATAGTGGGGCCAGCAGGAAACCATCCCGAGCGGAGACGGGTCAGCAGCGCAGAGATGTTCCCAACCGATGCACAGGCGAGCGGTCCACCCCGGGTCCCGACTCTGGACAGCCAGCACTTCATCCATGGCCACCTGGTCTAAAAGGGGGGTCTATTTAAAGGCTAGAGTATACAAATGAGTTTTAAGATGGGACTTAAATGCTTCTACTGAGGTAGCATCTCTAATTGTTACCGGGAGGGCATTCCATAGTACTGGAGCCCGAATAGAAAACGCTCTATAGCCCGCAGACTTTTTTTGGGCTCTGGGAATCACTAATAAGCCGGAGTTCTTTGAACGCAGATTTCTTGCCGGGACATATGGTACAATACAATCAGCAAGATAGGACGGAGCTAGACCGTGTAGTATTTTATACGTAAGTAGTAAAACCTTAAAGTCGCATCTTAAGTGCACAGGAAGCCAGTATAGGCGTAATATGATCAAACTTTCTTGTTCTTGTCAAAAGTCTAGCAGCCGCATTTTGTACCAACTGTAGTCTTTTAATGCTAGACATAGGGAGACCCTATTTTAAAGCACACATAGAAAATTTGTCTCTAAGCTTAAAACTCAATTGGGTTTATTTTTCAGAAATAAGTCTTGTTTTTCCCTAGGAAACATCTGATCTCATCCACCTTTATTCCTTTACTTGATTATGGAGACTCGCTTTTTATGAATGCACCTGGCACTTAGTTGAAAAAACTAGACAGTGTATATCACTGTGCCTTACTAAGTTTTATTACTGGTTGTGGAAATCTTGTCCACCACTGCACTTTGTATACAAAGGAAAACTGTCCATCTTTAACTGCCTGAAGACTTTCTCCATGGATAGTTTTTATATATACATGTCTTCTTGGACTTGTCCCCACCTATCAGTGATCCTTTGTGTGTAGAGACTCCAGTCATTACAGCCTATGCTCACAGGATGTTCTCCACATCTTGGTTCCCAGAGCCAACACAGAACTTGGTAAAAAAAAGCCTTCAGTTATGCTGCTCCCTGGTCATGGAATGACGTCCAGAAAGATCTGAGGCTACCAGAACTGATCACTTTGGGGGAGTTTAAGTCAATCAATCAATCAATCAAGGTTTACTTATATAGCCCTAAATCACAAGTGTCTCAAAAGGCTGCACAAACCACAAGGACATCCTCGGCTCAGATCCCACATCTGGGCAAGAAAAAACTCAATCCAAAGGGATGACAATGAGATACCTTGGAGGGGACCGCAGATGTGGGGACCCCCCGACCCCCTGGGCGACCGGTGCAATGGACGTTGAGTGGATCTAGCATTATATTTTGAGAGTCCAGTCCATAGTGGATCTAACATAATAGTGATAGTCCAGTCCACAGTGGATCTAACATAATAATGTGAGAGTCCAGTCCATAGTGGACCTAACATAATAGTGTGAGAGTCCAGTCCATAGTGGATCTAACATAATATTGTGAGAGTCCAGTCCATAGTGGATCTAACATAATATTGTGAGAGTCCAGTCCATAGTGGATCTAACATAATAGTGTGAGAGTCCAGTTCATAGTGGGGCCAACAGGAGATCATCTTGGGTGGAGACAAGTCAGCAGCGCAGAGACGTCCCCAACTGATGCACAGACGAGTGGTCCACCCTGGGTCCCGACTTTGATAGCTAGCGTCTCATCTGTGGTCACCGAATCTATGACCCCCCCCCCCCCCTCCACGAAGGAGAGGGGGGAAGAGCAGAAAAGAAACGGCAGATCAACTAGTCTAAAAAGGGGGTCTATTTAAAGGCTAGAGTATACAAATGAGTTTTAAGATGGGACTTAAATGCTTCTACTGAGGTAGCATCTCTAACTGTTACCGGTAGAACATTCCATAGTACTGGAGCCCGAATAGAAAACGCTCTATAGCCCGCAGACTTTTTTTGGGCTCTGGGAATCACTAATAAGCCGGAGTTCTTTGAACGCAGGTTTCTTGCCGGGACATATGGTACAATACAATCACAGATACCAGTTCTCTTGGGAAATGTACTTGCTTTTAAATTAAATTATTACTTAATCGTTTTTAATTATTTTTGACCTCTTGTGGTTTGACTGCTGTTGTACTGTTGTATTGTGTTGTTGTAATTATTATTGTAACTTGGTATGTGACTTGTTAACTGCTAGCATGCTTATGTTAGCATGCTAACCTTAAAGTGCTAAATTTTTTAAGCTATTTGTACTCTTTTTCTGTAATTCCCCAGCCATACACCTTAAAGTCATATAACTTGGTATGTGACACATGCTAACTATCATTATGGTCACGTTAGCTTGCTAGCACGCTAACATTAGTGTAAAACAACTTGCACTGAGCCTCGTCTATAATATCCGCTACACCTCCCTGATACCGAAGTACATGTCAATCTACTTCCATAACGTAAATGACCGCCATAACCACAACACCAGGGGGAGCTCCACAAACCACGTTAAACCCAGATTCCGATCTAACAAGTGTCTTAACTCTTTCTCTTTCTATGCCACATCAATGTGGAATGCGCTCCCAACAGGTATAAAAGAAAGGGCATCTATCCTCCTTCAAAACCGCAATAAAAGTACACCTCCAGGCAGCTACAACCCTAAACTAACACCCTCCCCGGATTGTTAATAATCAAATGTAAACAATCAAATGCAGATACTTTTTCTTATGCCTTCTGATCTCTCTCTCTCTCTCTCTCTCTCTCTCTCTCTCTCTCTCTCTCTCTCTCTCTCTCTCTCTCTCTCTCTCTCTCTCTATTTCTCTCTCTCTCTGCCCACTACTTGCTGTCCATATCCTACCAAGTCAGACCTACACTGTTCCAATATCCATTTTTCTGTTCTCAATTGTTGATGACTGATGATAACAACCAAACCTAACCCCCCTGAGCCCCCCTCCACACCCCGGATTGTAAATAATGTAAATAATTCAATGTGATCATCTTGTGTGATGACTGTATTATGATGATAGTATATATCTGTATCATGAATTAATTTAAGTGGACCCTGACTTAAACAAGTTGAAAAACTTATTCGGGTGTTACCATTTAGTGGTCAACTGGAAGGAATATGTACTTCACTGTGCAACCTACTAATAAAAGTCTCAATCAATCAATCAATCAATCAATCAATCAAGCGTGCTCGCTTTTGGAGCTAGTTTTACTACTGTTTACCCCAGAGTCATTACTTGGTATGTGACAACTTTTAGCATGCTAGCTAGCTAACTTAAACATGAAAACTTTTTCCATCTACTTTTACACTTTTTTCTCTATTTCCAAAGCCATACACCTTACAGCTGTGTTAAGTGACGTGTGTGACATGCCATCTGTTAAAATGCCATCATTAGCACATTTGCTAAGTGTTAGCATTTTTAATGCTCCAGTACTATGGAATGCCCTCCCGGTAACAATTAGAGATGCTACCTCAGTAGAAGCATTTAAGTCCCATCTTAAAACTCATTTGTATACTCTAGCCTTTAAATAGACCCCCTTTTTAGACCAGTTGATCTGCCGTTTCTTTTATTTTCTCCTCTGGCCCCCCTCTCCGTTGTGGAGGCGGTGCACAGGTCCGGTGGCCATGGATGAAGTGTTGGCTGTCCAGAGTCGGGACCCGGGGTGGACCACTCGCCTGTGTATCGGTTGGGGACATCTCTGCGCTGCTGACCCGTCTCCGCTCGGGATGGTCTCCTGCTGGCCCCACTATGGACTGGACTCTCACTATTATGTTAGATCCACTATGGACTGGACTCTCACTATTATGTTAGATCCACTATGGACTGGACTCTCTCACTAGGGGCGGTATAGCTCGGTTGGTAGTGTGGCCGTGCCAGCAACTTGAGGGTTCCGGGTTCGACCCCCGCTTCCGCCATCCTAGTCACTGCCGTTGCGCAAGAACTTTACCCACCTGCTCCCAGTGCCAACCACACTGGTTTAAATGTAACTTAGATATTGGGTTTGACTATGTAAAGCGCTTTGAGTCACTAGAGAAAAGCGCTATATAAATATAATTCACTTCACTTCACTATTATGTTAGATCCACTATGGACTGGACTCTCACACTATTAAGTTAGATCCACTATGGACTGGACTCTCACTATTATATTAGATCCACTATGGACTGGACTCTCACAATATTATGTTAGATCCACTATGGACTGGACTCTCACAATATTATGTTAGATCCACTATGGACTGGACTCTCACAATATTATGTTAGATCCACTATGGACTGGACTCTCACTATTATGTTAGATCCACTATGGACTGGACTCTCACACTATTATGTTAGATCCACTATGGACTGGACTCTCACTATTATGTTAGATCCACTATGGACTGGACTCTCACTAGTATGTTAGATCCACTATGGACTGGACTCTCACACTATTATGTTAGATCCACTATGGACTGGATTCTTACAATATTATGTTAGATCCACTATGGACTGGACTCTCACTATTATGTTAGATCCACTATGGACTGGACTCTCATTATTATGTTAGATCCACTATGGACTGGACTCTCACACTATTATGTTAGATCCACTATGGACTGGACTCTCACTATTATGTTAGATCCACTATGGACTGGACTCTCACACTATTATCTTAGATCCACTATGGACTAGACTCTCACTATTATGTTAGATCCACTATGGACTAGACTCTCACTATTATGTTAGATCCACTATGGACTGGACTCTCACACTATTATGTTAGATCCACTATGGACTGGACTCTCACTATTATGTTAGATCCACTATGGACTGGACTCTCACACTATTATGTTAGATCCACTATGGACTGGACTCTCATTATTATGTTAGATCCACTATGGACTGGACTCTCACACTATTATGTTAGATCCACTATGGACTGGACTCTCACTATTATGTTAGATCCACTATGGACTGGACTCTCACACTATTATCTTAGATCCACTATGGACTAGACTCTCACTATTATGTTAGATCCACTATGGACTAGACTCTCACTATTATGTTAGATCCACTATGGACTGGACTCTCACACTATTATGTTAGATCCACTATGGACTGGACTCTCATTATTATGTTAGATCCACTATGGACTGGACTCTCACACTATTATGTTAGATCCACTATGGACTGGACTCTCACTATTATGTTAGATCCACTATGGACTGGACTCTCACACTATTATCTTAGATCCACTATGGACTAGACTCTCACTATTATGTTAGATCCACTATGGACTAGACTCTCACTATTATGTTAGATCCACTATGGACTGGACTCTCACACTATTATGTTAGATCCACTATGGACTGGACTCTCACTATTATGTTAGATCCACTATGGACTGGACTCTCACTATTATGTTAGATCCACTATGGACTGGACTCTCACACTATTATGTTAGATCCACTATGGACTGGACTCTCACACTATTATGTTAGACCCACTATGGACTGGACTTTCACAATATTATGCTAAACCTTCTCGACGTCCATTGCATTTGGTCTCCTCTAAGAGAGACCAGATCCTCTCCAAGGTTTCTCATAGTCATTCACATTGACATCCCACTGGGTTGTGAGTTTTTCCTTGCCCTTATGTGGGCTCCGAACCGAGGATGTAGTTGTGGCTTGTGCAGCCCTTTGAGACACTTATGATTTAGGGCTATATAAATAAACATTGATTGATTGATTGCTAATGTGCGCATGCTAACATTTTAGGCTAGATCTGTCTTTTTTTTTTTTTTTCCAGTTACAGTTAAAACTCACGGATTTAGACACTCGGCACCATCTAATAAGTACAACGGCTTCTGGCGACCCCCGACCAGAGGTCCAGGGGACAGGTAGCAGGCCCATTAAAATTTCTGCTGGAATTCTGTAGTTGATATTGTAACGTTGTTTGTGGCGCCCTCTTTGTCAGGTCGCTTTTGAACAAGAGATTTTAATCTAAATGAGTCTTTACCTGGTTAAATAAAGGAAATTGAAATTGAATGTGCATAGCATGTCCCATATATCAGCATGACTGCTTGTGTAAAACGGTGCAGAGTGATCTGCTGAGCTCATTAAGGCGCCGCTTGCTACTCTGCTAGGGGTGTCGATGACAGATCTCACTGTTTGGAAACACTCGGCCGCCCATACAGCCAGCCTGGCTCCACCGGTGTTGCACTCACACATCCACACACCAAGATACAAACTGCGGCCTAGGATTGCATTCCACGGGGAGGCAGTGGGCGAAGGCCAGGAGACATGACGGTGGTGGGACAGTTGCTGGAGGGTCTGTAGATCGATAGGGGGTTGTAATGAGGTTCTGGGTGGTAAGAGGGACGAGCTGTGGGAGTGCATGTGCAGCAGAGCGAGGCCTTGTTCAAAGGACGCTGTGGTCTGCTGGATGTGTTGAGAATGGTTTCCGCTACTGTGTAGGGTTTTGTTTGGTATCGTTTCTCCCTTCTTATAGTAACATAATCAAAGTAGTTAAAGGGGAACATTATCACCAGACCTATGTAAGCGTCAATATATACCTTGATGTTGCAGAAAAAAGACCATATATTTGTTTAACCGATTTCCGAACTCTAAATGGGTGAATTTTGGCGAATTAAACGCCTTTCTAATATTCGCTCTCGGAGCCAACACATCGGGAAGCAATCCGCCATTTTCTCAAACACCGAGTCAAATCAGCTCTGTTATTTTCGTTTTTTTCGACTGTTTTCCGTACCTTGGAGACATCATGCCTCGTCGGTGTGTTGTCGGAGGGTGTAACAACACCAACAGGGACGGATTCAAGTTGCACCAGTGGCCCAAAGATGCCAAAGTGGCAAGAAATTGGACGTTTGTTCCGCACACTTTACCCACGAAAGCTATGCTACGACAGAGATGGCAAGAATGTGTGGATATCCTGCGACACTCAAAGCAGATGCATTTCCAACCATAAAGTCAAAGAAATCTGCCGCCAGACCCTCATTGAATCTGCCGGAGTGTGTGAGCAATTCAGGGACAAAGGACCTCGGTAGCACGGCAAGCAATGGCGGCAGCTTGTTCCCGCAAACGAGCGAGCTAAACCCCCTGGATGTCTTGGCTCACACCGTCCCTTAAACTGGACAGATCAGCTTTCAGGAAAAGAGCGCGGATGAGGGTATGTCTACAGAATATATTAATTGATGAAAATTGGGCTGTCTGCACTCTCAAAGTGCATGTTGTTGCCAAATGAATTTCATATGCTGTAAACCTAGTTCATAGTTGTTAGTTTCCTTTAATGCCAAACAAACACATACCAATCGTTGGTTAGAAGGCGATCGCCGAATTCGTCCTCGCTTTCTCCCGTGTCGCCGGCTGTCGTGTCGTTTTCGTCGGTTTCGCTTGCATACGGTTCAAACCGATATGGCTCAATAGCTTCAGTTTCTTCTTCAATTTGGTTTTCGCTACCTGCCTCCACACTACAACCATCCGTTTCAATACATGCGTAATCTGTTGAATCGCTTAAGCCGCTGAAATCCGAGCCTGAATCCGAGCTAATGTCGCTATAGCTTGCTGTTCTATCCGCCATGTTTGTTTGTGTTGGCTTCACTATGTGACGTCACAGGAAATGGACGGGTGTATATAACGATGGCTTAAATCAGGCACTTTGAAGCTTTGTTTA